>NW_008796218.1:9782234-9786447 GCF_000699145.1 Aptenodytes forsteri | reverse complement strand
TTTAGTTACTGCTGAGCAGTGCTGACACTGAGTCAAGGCCTTTTCTGTTTCTCACACCACCCCACCAGCAGCAGGCTGGGGGGGCACAAGAAGCTGGGGGGGTACACAGCCGGGACAGCTGACCCCAACTGACCAAAGGGATATTCCATGCCATATGACGTCATGCTCGGCATATAAAGCTGGGGGAAGAAGAAGGAAGGGGGGGACAGGTTTGGAATGATGGCGTTTGTCTTCCCAAGTAACCGTTACGCGTGATGGAGCCCTGCTTTCCTGGAGATGGCTGAACACCTGCCTGCCGATGGGAAGCAGTGAATGAATTCTTGTTTTGCTTTGCTTGTGTGTGCGGCTTTTGCTTTACCTATTAAACTGTCTTTATCTCAACCCACGAGCTTTCTCACTTTTACTCTTCCGATTCTCTCCCCCATCCCACTGGGGGGGAGTGAGCGAGGGGCTGTGTGGTGCTTAGTTGCCGGCTGAGGTTAAACCATGACACCCCTTTATGAGATTGATGTGTGTTTAATATCAATCCCTTCTAGAGAGGATAAGTAAAAACTGATACGTGATAAATGTTCATCGCCTCATTATTGTCTTCCTAGTGCATGGTCAGGTGTACTACCATGAAGAAGAGAGCATAACAATGGATTTTCACAACAGATTAAATCTCCCCCTTTAAATAACTTTTCAAGTTAACCAAAAGTTAAGCTCCACCAGAAACAAGAAATCTGGAAGCAGAGCCATTCAAAGATTTGAAATACAGATTCACTTATGTTTTATGACAGCCTTGTCCAAAATAAGATGTTCTGTATATTATTAAAACAAATTACTTACTTTGCAGCTATTTTGAACCTTACAGTTTTTGATTCCCCCACCCCCCATGTAATGCGCTCTGTAATAACTTTGCTTTGCTGGTTCTTGTTTGCGATGTTTATTATCAAGTAATAAATCCTTCTTTGCTATGTAAGAAACAATAGAAATCTCTTCTTCTAATAGTTCTCCAGGAAGAGAAACCCATCTGAATTGATCAGGCTTAAGCAGCAGCCTGTGTGAGAAAAGAAGTAAATGAGTTTCCCTTATTAAAAAGCTATATCATATTAATAATATTTTAATTAGGACAAATACAATCATGCTTACTATTCCTTATGTATTTAATAGTCTTGACAGTCCTGGATGGCATGTATCTTTCTCTGGCTTCCCATCAAATACCACAATATTACGGAGTAACTGTGTTGGAAATAATGTAGGTTAACTTGTGACTAGCATCACAAAAGTTCCTCTCTACAGCATTGTCAATAAATTCTCACCCATCTCGGTACACTTTCTACTTTGCATCTTTCATACAACTTGTTTCTAAAAATGGCATCCAAAGCTCTTACTTATTTACAGGACCATCTGGATTGTAGATATGTAAAAGAACTCTGAAATTTGTAAGCATGAATTAATGAAAGAAAAAGTTCTGCTTTATTGGGTACATAATCTTTCTTACTTTTCCTTAAATCATGCTTTACAGCAACCATAGATAATACAGTTAATTTGATAGGTAAATTTTTGAAAAAAAAAAAACCAAAAAAACCCAAAACTTTAAAACATGGTAAATAGGCAACAAAACCTAAATATTCATGAGAGAGAAAATATTTCAGAATGCTGATAGCTTGTGTGCTTCCATGGCTCATCCCATGCTGTTGCTGTCTCATTTCCACATTAGAGGTAATTTTGTGCTTTATAAGATGCAAAATTCTTATCATTGATGGAAATCCTAAGAATTTTGATAGACTGAAAGAAGCAGAGGGTGTAGGAAACATGAAACTGGAATAAATAAGGGACATATATATGCTGGCTGATTTCAGTAGGAGGGTCCTAAAGAATGGGACTGGTAGTGAGCAGGTAACTAAGGTACTGAATGTCCTGGAGAGATCAGATTACTAGGGCTTGGATAAGGAGAGTGGAACTGGAATGAAAAGAATGAGAGCTGGAGACTAAAAAAACGAGATTAGGAAAAAGAACTAAAGAAGAGAGAGAAGTAGAAGTGTATTAAGGACATGTTGGCTGCGAAGACAGAGAAATGATTGTGCTGGTGTGAAAATCTGTGCATATTAAAGAAAATTTGAGAGCTAGAATGAACCTAAGATTCCTGTATCTCGCCTTTCCGCTCTTGTCAGGAAATACCTGTGACACTCTCCAGCTAGAATATGCCGTTCTTGGCAGGGTTATTCCATGAGAAAGATGACAACCTACTGCTTTTATTGCATGAGATAAAAGTACCTCTTTAATGTAACTAGCACAGTGCTGTCTGAAGCAGCCTTGTTGATGATCTATGTGCATATAGATATGACATGATATAATTAAACTCCTGTTATTCATAGTCTTTAAAACACAGAAAATTATGCACAGGCTTCTCCTTCCCTGTTGTTTGTTCAATGTCAGATTAGCTCCCTTGTCCATATACATATGCATTATGATACTCTCTGTAATTAAATAAGCATGTACTGTGGTTTCCACTGAATTGCTGTCTACTGTGGCGCTTTGCAGATAAATCAGGGCTGGGAACATGCCTTGGATTTAAATCAAGAATGGTGAAGAAAGCTGTCATCTGTGGAACAATAAAGTTAATGAAGACGTTGGAAGTACAGTAAATGAAGCAAGGATTTGCAAGATTAAATGTGGCCTTGTGGTAAAATGTGGTGAGTTGGATTTTGCCCAGTGATTGCTAAGGCTAGCTTATGACAGGTTGCCAAGCTTAACCTTTTATGTTGAACATAGATACTGAGACTTCAAAGACAGGCTGCATAACAAATTGGGTTCCAAGCAAAAATTCTAAATTTCATCAAATTTCTTCTTTATCACCTTTATCACTACGCGGTACCAAAACCAGAGTTTTCACAGTTAGCCACTAATTGTGTGGTCTTCCTCTTCTGCATCCTTTGTGACCCTCCAGATCCATTCTGGACTCACAGCTGTAGTTGCAATAAAATAATAGATGTACTTCATACACACAGTTCTGTCTTAATAAAATTAGGTCTTATTGTAATGTGATTAGATATTTCAAGTTATTGATAGTTTTTATTTCAATCTTTCTGTGCATCTATCTGTTAAATATAGGAAAATAAAAATAAATTAAAATGTATAACACACTAATGCTGAAGCAAGGATATCAGTTAAAAACCCTTAAGGAAATCAATTATTATTTCTTCAGTGCCATGTTTGTATGGTGTAAGGTCAAAAATGTGTGAGGTCACTAATGAGGCTAAAACCAAAAAATACCAAACCCAGAATCATGATTAATTTCATAGGCTCATAGGGTACTTCAGGTTGGAAGGGTCCACTGCTTTACTGGTAAAATGCTGAAGTGTTTCCTTATAGCCAGTCTGAATCTCTTGTTTCAACTTGTGCCTGTTGTCATCCCACCATGTACTACTGTGAAGAGGCTAGGCTAATGCTTTGTTGTTGAGGTTTTTTTCTCTGTTATTGTCTACTGAGCTTTATTTAGAAGAGTAGACCCAATTTCTAGGCACAGAACTATGTAAAGCAAATTTTGTCAGGGACTTTGACACTCTAAGAGGCATGGGGGAAACCTGGAGCAGAATCTTGCAATCTCTCTAATTGTACTCATAGTAGTCTCGCTTACTTATTTTGTGCAAAGAGGAATTAACTGCATTTTACATTACCATATTCTAAAGGGATGAAAAAGGATCCTAGCTCTTGAGTAGGACAGGTGTAAATCCTAAATCTTAAACAAGAGCAACAGATGTTCTTTTCTTATGATCTTGTGACCTGCCTCCCCATGCGTTCCCATGCGTGCTGCCCTAGTTCTTGTATTGTTAATTTTAGTGCTTAGACAGTAGTTTGCCCAGCCTGCATTATGCAGAAGAACAAGGTTTTTTTTCTGTTTGCAGGTGAATGATCATAAGAGCTTGAACAGCCTGATATTTTTTTTGTTGAAAAATATTTCCTGCTAAGGTCTTTTTTGCCCAGAATGTTATTGACTAAATTTCTGAAATAGCCAAAGTTGATGAAATACAGCAATTGTTGGAATGCTGCATGAAACAGTAAAGACTAATAGCTGTTTCTCTTGAAAAAAGTTAATGGGGATGTCTGTTCATTGTATAGACTCAATAGCTTTAAAATCTTACACTGTGTTTGTAATGAGAAGTCATTTTTAGTAAAACAATAAAGTTGTTTGCTCATCTGGGGGGGGGGGGGCGTAGCACCCGCCCCT
>NW_008796218.1:9777893-9782199 GCF_000699145.1 Aptenodytes forsteri | reverse complement strand
GGGGGGGGGGGACGACGACTCGCCCCTCTTGCCTTAGCCTAGAATTTTAGCTTTTCAGTCAGATCAATTTGTTACAACATGGATTTTCAATAATGCAAAAGTACTTTTGCAGAATTAGGGTTGCCTGCAGAGATTTTTCTTGTTGTGCCTTGCATGATGTGTGTGTATGGGTTTTTTGTTTGATTTTTTTGGTTTGGGGTTTTTTTTTATATCTGGGTGAATGAGACTTTTTTTCCCTTTTGTTCTTCTGCTCGCTTTGCTTCCCTACTGTTTCCTGCAGTTGCTTGAGGTTTTCTGAGGACAGAGGATCTCATTCAGAGTCCTCTGAGGTCAGGAAAAGAGTCCTTTCCCTTGAAGATGTATTGCATCTGGCCCCAAAATCTTACTTTAAGTTGACATAAAAAAAAATAAATCTGGAATGTTAAGAGTCAGTTACTGGCTTGAAGACTTTATAACGCAAATTGCCAACAAAAAAGAAAGGGGAAGAAAGTATTATACTGTCTACAATTTGTAGATTGAGGCCTTGGAGAAAAGTAATCTCTTTAAAATAAAATAAACTGTATCCAGCCTAGTTTTGGTAGCTTTGGCTGAATTTGGGCTTAAATTTGCCTAACCAAGTGCCATAAACCTATTGTTTCCATGTTGGTCTTACACTGTCTCTCACTCACACGAGCAGCATGTGTGTCACTTCAGCAGGACCAAAGCTGGGTTTATATGCCCTACTATCCTTGACAATTGGTTCATATACCATTTATGGCACCCTTTCCCCCTGCGTTCAACTTCATAATGTTACAGCGTAGTCTTGTGCACCTGGGGTATCCACCTCTCTGACCTCCTCAATGTCCACCTTGCACTCGGTGCGTGTGTGCTTGCCAATGTAGCTTGCCAAGTCAGGGTCAGGTACATAAGGAAGTTCTAGTTTTTTCTATACCTGCATAGATTTTTTTTTTTTTTTTTTAAGCTTTATTGTATCCTTAGCATCTCTAGGGTACTGGACTGCCACCTAGCTTTTCTTCCTTTTATTCTGTCTTGTATTGTCCAGGTAGATAATCTTCTTGGTGTGCACTGATGTATAAACAGGGGAAGTAGGACTTGGACACAAACCCAGGAGTAAGCTAATGTTAATACTGACATAGCTGTTGGGAATAGCTTGTTGGTCCTTTGCTGCAGGTTTGCCTTTCCAGGCTAGTCTTGCAAATTATTACATGTACCTGCTAAAGCAGGAAAAAGGGGTCATGCTTGGGTCTGCATCGCATAGTAGCCTCTAGTTGTCTGTGGTTACTTCATGTGCCTGAGAAGCTCTCTCCCAGGTCTTCCATTAAGACTGTTTAAGTCTTCTGTGTGAAACATGAGTCTTCCAATATAAGGCTAGCATATTAAACAAATAATGCAAAATAATTCTTAGGATGCTCTTGAAACAAAGAGAAAAGATGAACAGGATTACTCAATGTTCGAAAGATCAATACTCAGTTGTATCCTGAACTTTATCAGACAACAAATTAAGATATTTGTTTTCTGTTTGGTGACTTTACTCCATTTCCCCCTAAAATTTTAGACTGTTGCAGTTGGAATGGCTGAAATTTCCTTTCCATTTTTTCCTTTGCTCTAATAACCATCCAAAACCTGACTGGAAAGGTGGAAACGATCTCTTTGCCCAAGCTTCTGCCCACCTCTAAACACAGGAAGAGGCATAGTAGGTGATGGTATGGGAAAGGAAGCTCACTATGTTTAACTTTTTTCTGACAAAAAGTAGCTGAAGGATTTTGTGGATGTGGAATAAATTAGAGGCTTCTCTATGACTTCTAGTTAATGCTGGAATTGAGCAGTAGAGGATCAAGTGGCCAGAACTTGATTTCTTCTGTCTCTAACCAGAATTTGGACACAAATAATAATGTAGCGCTAGGGTTAATTCTCACAAACATGAACAAACCACAAAGGCCTGTTCTGGAAGAAACTTGTTTTTCTTTGTTTTCAAAATTTGAACTGCTTTCCAATTAAGTGATGTGATGTTTCATGTGTTTTTATTCTCTCTTCTTGTCACACATCTTAAAAACTGAGCTTCATCTCAGAATACGTGTTGATTAAATAATAATGTAGCGCTAGGGTTAATTCTCACAAACATGAACAAACCACAAAGGCCTGTTCTGGAAGAAACTTGTTTTTCTTTGTTTTCAAAATTTGAACTGCTTTCCAATTAAGTGATGTGATGTTTCATGTGTTTTTATTCTCTCTTCTTGTCACACATCTTAAAAACTGAGCTTCATCTCAGAATACGTGTTGATACAATGGGTTGGAAAAGCTTGTCTGATAAGACTTTCTGGTGGAACAAATAATTTATTGCTGCTCGGACTTTCTGTACAGATGTCAATTTAAAAACAAAAACTGATGTGGAACCAAGCGAGATGGTACTAAAGGAACAGAAGCATACAGGATTGGCTTTTTCCATCTTTAAATTGGTAGACTGTTTTGATCCTGAAAATAATAAGAGGCCATATTAAAACACAAATACTTAAAAAGTTAGTATAATAATAAATAGGGAGGAATTGTACTCTTGTGATTATCTTTAGGGGTCAAGAATTAGACCTGAATGGAAAATGTGTTTGTGCAAGAAATGGAATAGGAAAACTAGCTTGTTTTTCCTCAGCTTTGTTGGCTCCATATTGAGAAGAATAAACTAGCTGCGTTGTAAATATGTAGAGGATGCAAAATAGTTCATGTTCCAAGCTGTGTTTTTCAGAGCATAACCCTGTCTGTAAATAGCCTTTTGCATTCTGAAGGAGGTAGCATGGACTTCTGGTTTTGAAAGTAGATTGCCTTACGAGATCATTATAAAATGATTGCAGAAGACCTGGAAATTACCCTTGATTTGGGTAACCTGAAGATACTACATGCCTGAAGTGATAGTTCTCATGCCTATCCCTGAAGGTCCATGGTGTAGTAACGTCAAAGGAGTGGAAGTCACAATGTTTGCAGTAACTTTTGATGGATTCATTTAGTCCTTTAGCACTATTTTAAGGGTACATACTCATGCTCTAGACCTCAGTCTGAATTTAGGCTTTCCTGAAATTGTTAGCCAGCACTAAGATTATCAGATGTTCTATATAATAAAATTCCCATATTATGTAGTCAAATCCAAGGCCACACATGAAAAAGAAATTAAATGTGACTTTTCCTATATCTTCTTGTAACTAGCTCCTCTCCCAGCTCAGGTTGCTGGAAAACTGCTGCTAAAACACATAGAGAGAAATGGTATTTGTTCAGGGGATCCACTGCACCGTTGCCAC
Organism: Aptenodytes forsteri; assembly: GCF_000699145.1. Classification (NCBI taxonomy): domain Eukaryota; kingdom Metazoa; phylum Chordata; class Aves; order Sphenisciformes; family Spheniscidae; genus Aptenodytes; species Aptenodytes forsteri. The sequence goes on along the minus strand of NW_008796218.1, from coordinate 9,778,915 downwards.
GTGGTTCAGCTGCGCGTGCTTGAATGATGCATTCCCTCCATTTGTGATGTTGGGATGCCCTCTGCAAGTGGTGTTTGTCTTTCTGGACTTATAGAAGCTCCTAATAAGCAGCGTATGCAGGTTCTCTTAAATCCTGAAGGCAGTCCCTTAAGCAGACAGTTTGAGTTGTCACCTGTGTCCCAATCTTTTCTGTCCCTGTGCCAAGCCCGCTTAGCTCAGCATGGCTGTGTATGTTTCAAAGAACTAAGTGAAACTGATAGCTGATTTGAAATTGTTAAGGTAGAAAAGCACATGGTAAAGCTGTCTTTTTAAAGATTAAATCTGGAATGATACATGATGGGCATTCTTAGGTGAAAAGTATAGATTGCCCTGAGAAAATGTACACTAACTGTCAGTACGTGTTTTCTCCTGTTCTATCACCAATATCGGCTTATTTGGCCCTTTTCCTTTAAAAAAAAAAAAAAAATTCCAAGGGGCTCTATTTTATTCTGGAGAAATTTTAAACTGGACACATTTTCACAATTGCATTTTTGTTTCCAGCCACTCCTCAATGCTAATGTCATTCCTATGTTCCAGATGTATTTGATGTTTCATAAAAATACTGTAACAAATGAAAGCATTCATATAATGGTATATATTGTCCTTTGTCTTACATCCATACCATGCTGAATGGAGTTTTTATAAAGAACTAGAAAACATTTCTAAAAAGTATGAGGCCTGACACCAGGAACTGTCCAGCTGGAGCTAAGAGTCCTATGGCTTGGTCAGCTGTACCTGGATTTTGATTCTTGCAGCGCAGTCTCAGAAGGAGCTTCCTGAAAAAATTTTTTCATGGATCTCACAGTTGGACAATCTAATAATGCAGTTAGAAATCAGGAAGTAAAGATCATCGTTTTCTCATAGTGATTCACTTAAATTTGCGTATGCCAACCTTCTTTTGAAACCAAAGATCATTTGATGGTTAATGCTGAGGATGATGCTTCCCCCCCCCCCCCCCCCCCCCCCCCTCTCATCTTGCTCGC
>NW_008796218.1:9751520-9775052 GCF_000699145.1 Aptenodytes forsteri | reverse complement strand
TATGCCCCCCCCCCCCCCCCCCCTTTCCTCTTGTGGGGGGAGCTAGATATCTCACACGGAAGAAAAGCATTGGTTCACAATTCCATAAGAAGGTTTGCCAGGTATTCCTATACTGTTTTGCTTTAATGTGACGGATCAGTCACAAAAAAGAGAGGACAATTATTTTCTTAATAAGTTTATACTTGTAGGCAGTTTCCCATATCTATATTCAAACACTTTTGGCTCGTAGTGTTCTAAATAACAATATTATATTCAGTCTAAAATTACATGACATGAAAATTAAGCAAATATTTTTTATGATACCACATAAAATAACTGTCTGCTTTGTGCTTATTTTGAGGTAGGGGGTGGAGATTGTGAGAGAATGGTCTCATCTACCAGGCAAATGTTGAAGTTTGAAGATATTCTTTAATATGGACAGTCAAAGCAGACAGATTACTGCTTTGAGGTGCCTTTGTATAGAGCGGTGCATGGAGGTATTAACAGGAAATGGATTTGTTTTTAAAAATAATTTTTCACAGGAATTAGAAACATTTCCAAGATTACTCCTGTTACCTTTAGGTTAGGTTAAGAAGTACAACATTGTCTACAAGCTGAAGTATGACTCTGTATTTGGCCAGGAATGTTCTCTGCATAAATTTCCTTAAAGAGTCACGTTGCACAATTGCCACCTACTAGTGTAATTCCAGCACAATATTTTTTCATATGCTATATAAGATAAAATATCTAACAACCAGATTGATAAAAAGTTTGTTGCACAAGGATAATTTTCAGAAAATCTTTATAAAAATCACAAATCAACTAGGCAGCATATAATTTTGAGACAGGCAAATTTTGAACCTTGTGTTTTATTGCCAAAATGTTAGCTATTCAGATAAATAATATTTATTTTCTTGTAGAAAGCTACAATACTCTATTATGATTTCTGAGAAGATGCTTTCCAGGCATTCTGTTCTTTAATTTATTCTAGTACAACTGAAGCCAAGTTTATATGGCAGATGCACTGTTGGAACTAGGCACAAACTCTGCAGTTATGTGTGTAATTTTTACCATTGTGAAACAAAAAACACCTGTGTAGAGCATTTTCACAATTTTTACTTCCTTCTGGTATGACTGAACCAATGCTAAGAAGCTTTTCCCTTCTCTCTGCTGTTTATTGATGAAGAACAAGATATAATTTGTTTCTTATATGGTTTGCAGTGAGCTAAATAGCGTGACACAGAAAGTACAAATTTATTCTGGAAAGCAGACCATGAGCATTCGGCATTATATAGATGTAATAATTGGTGGTTGCAAGTTCTCTCTTAGATTTTTGTTTTGTTTGTTTTGGTTTTGGTTTTTTTTTTCCTTTTCTGTCTTCTATTTCTTTCTTTGACCTCTTTGTCAGTATTCTCCACCACTTCTCTCTTTTTCTCTGCTATCTGGAAAGAGGCTTGTTGAATGTTGCATAAAACCAAAACTATTGATTTAAGAACAATTGTCAGTGACATCTACACCAGGACACACTTAAAAAGATTTAAACACTGTTTGCATAATTTTTTTTCATGAAAACTTATTTTTAATTAAAATACTAGGAAAATGTATCATCTATTCCTGTGAAACTAGAAGTATCTTTGAGAAGGTGACAAGGGAATAGGATGCTGGAACTGGAAGATTTCTCAGTGTCTTGTGGAAAAATTGCACCTAACATGCCTCATTCCACTATTTTTGTGAAGTTCTTCCATAATTAACTCTGTCCATCTGCTTCTTTTATTGCGCTGCAGCTTGTGGTAGAAATTACTGAATTCAAATATAACAAAATCATTAACTCCCAATATTTTAATGAATGTGCAATTGCCCTTTCCTGTAACACCTCTGTCAGTCTGGTGCCATGTTATATTTTGGGAGAAAGAAGACGAATTCCTGGATGGACCTGGCTCACTCCAGTAGACTATATTCAGTGTCTGAAACTGAAGATGACCCTCAGCTCTGTTTGTGCGGTAGTTACGTCATGTATGTGCAGGCTCAGATTTTAGTGTTCCCTTCAAAGAATGCTTCTTGACTGGAACTGCTGGCAAACATACTTGCAAGCTCTTTAGCAGCCATTTAAAGGCAGAAAGGACTCTCAAGCTGATAAAATGTAGCCTGTTTCTTTCCAATTTTTCCTCCTCTATGTTTGACAGGAGTGAGTCTCACACCACCTAACTGGAGAGTTGCTATGTCAGACAGCATGAATTAGAGGTCATCTCTTATCGTTCTAAGTCAACCATTGAAAGGTCACAAAGGGATGCTGGCAGCATCTTTTCCTTTCTTCTTGATTGCTGAAAACGTCTGAAATAGATTATCATAAAGCCACCTAGTATAAGGGAGGGACAGTTGTAAACAGTGTCACTAAGTGCTGATTCTGGAGTTCCATAGCTTTTCTTAAGATATGTTTGTGATCCCTGTTCAAACTTAATTGTTGAAAGGAGGTGGGGGGATAAATTGCTGTAAATATCTGTAATTTACTACTGCAGTTTGTGGAAATAGGATTTTTTTAAAAAATTATTTATTTTATAATTTTTTTAGCAGCGTACTTCCCTTGTCTGCAACCCCCTGTGCTGAGAGGGATTCTTAGTTCTAGGATGTGGGTTCAAAATGTTGAATAAAATAACTTTGTTCAGATGCTTCTGCTTGAAGTATACTTTTCTTAAACAACAGTCTACAACAGCCATACCTTAGTCCACATGTACGTTCCTTCCATCAGGATGTGAAGGGAGCAGTAGTTTTGTTTTGGTGCATTTTTCTTCTAGGAGTTGTAATTCAGAAGCAGAGTGTTTGCGTTCTTTTGAGCACTGACAAAGTATGGATTGTTATCCAAGTAATGGTTTCCTTGAGTTTCATACATAATCTGAGACTGGCTGTATGAGGCATTTATGTTGTGTCACCACAGTCTTGAGAACCTTAAAACATGAAGCATCTGAAGGACTCTTACCCTATAGCTGGTGCTAGGATATGTTAGCTTGGGAAATCCTGAGCAGAGGCCAGTGAAACATAAAGGCACCTCTTTTTTTTATCCGTTCTGGTTTGTAGACAAGCCAGGAGCAGTACTGTAATGGTTCTTCATCTGTTTTTGTATATGAGGTATTTGTTGGAGCCAAATGCTATTAGAAAGGTAAATTGCTCTGGCTAAAGTTAACTTTTACACCTCTGTGCATAACAGCTTATTGAGGAAGTACATCTCCCCACTTCTCTTTTGATAGTAAGTGCCCAAAGCCCACACCTGTTCTTACGAAAATCTGTAAGTTTTATTTTGCAGTCTTAATAAACAAATATTTGTCTTTTTAGGAAACAGTTTTCCTTTGTGTTCAAGGGGAAAGAAACTAATGGTGTGTACAAAGAGTGGAGTTCTTGTTTGGAAAGACACCAAAGCCCTCTAATTCTGGTGTTTTAGTTCAGAAAAGTTTACTTCAGCATTTCCATGGAAGTAATAGTATTCATCTAAGACTTTCACACAAACAATATCAGCCTTACTGAAACTGTAGATGGTGATACTCTCTGAAACTCTTCCTCTCACCAGGCACAACCCTGCCAGATGCTCAGCAACACTTGAAAGAATCTGGGCTGCTACTGACCCTAGTCAGAGCTGGAGATGGACAGTATGTTACAGGGCAGGATCCGCAGTCAACGAAGTTGTGAATTCAGCCCATGTTGCTATACTAAAATGCATACCAATGAAGCTTCAACAAAGGGGGTGTGTGAATTGCTCTTCTGAAAGGAGTGTTAGCTGTGTTTTTCTTAGGAAACTTGTCTGTCTGCTTTGATAATTATTGCCACTATGGAAATAAATCTTTAGGTTGCCTTTTCTATCAAGAATCGCTGATGTTTAAAAATACACGGCTTTTAACTGAGAATAAAGCTTCTGTATGCAGGTAAAGATTAATAACATACCCTACGATCGTCAGCCATGGCAGCTTTACGGATCATCTAAACTGAGAAGAATGTTTATCTGCGTGCAGATTTCTGATCAAGTTTACCAATGAAGCTTCAACAAAGGGGGTGTGTGAATTGCTCTTCTGAAAGGAGTGTTAGCTGTGTTTTTCTTAGGAAACTTGTCTGTCTGCTTTGATAATTATATGGAATATGGAAATAAATCTTTAGGTTGCCTTTTCTATCAAGAATCGCTGATGTTACACGGCTTTTAACTGAGAATAAAGCTTCTGTATGCAGGTAAAGATTAATAACATACCCTACGATCGTCAGCCATGGCAGCTTTACGGATCATCTAAACTGAGAAGAATGTTTATCTGCGTGCAGATTTCTGATCAAGTTGTTAGGAAAAATAATGCTTTTTTTTTTTTTCTTTTCTTTTTTCTTAAGACCAGTATGCAAGCATAGCCTGCCTGCCGCCTTGACACAGGAACGGAAAACTAGGAAGCCTGAATTCAGATCCCACTCTTATGGTGATTCCAGCTGTGGCCTTGGCAAGTCACTTCAACTCATGTTTGTAAAATACCTCTGTTTACCTAACTCTCAGTTATACTGTGTGGCGTGTTTTTTTTCAAATTAGAAAAAGATTAAACTCCTCTTTCTGTTTTGAAAAAAATCTTCCTTGAAACCCCTAGAACATTTTGAACCTGAAGAGAGTGCTGTAATTGCTAATTACTGTTGTATGTTAATAGTGCTAATGAACATGCTTCTTAAGCTTATTACTGCTACTCAGAAGACCTCCAGGCCAGTAATAATATATCTAAGAATTCAAGTAGACTACTTATGTGTTTATACAGCAAAGATACTTTTGAAATATAAAAGCAACGTACTATCATTTCACATTATATGCAGCAGCATAAGAAATTTAATCAAAACAGCAAAATGTCAACAGAACAGCTTACAAGCTTTAAGGTATTCATGCATTTCAAGCATGAAGAGTTTTCAACAGCAGTAGTCTCTCACACAAAGATATATTCCCTTTGAAGACTTTTTCATGGTTCATAAAGAGTGATGGATGAACTTAATTTTTAGTTTAATCTCTTTCTTTTCAGTTCAGTAATTTTTTTGATACTAGCAAAAAATTAGTGAGAATATGGAACTGCTCACCAGTCATTAGCGATTGTGTATGTTACAGACCGTGCATAGACCACAACAGGTTGCCTGAATTTTTGGTGAGTGGGAAGAAAGTCTTTCTTTCAAGAATTTTTTTTTTTAAGCAGCATTTTAATATTTATTGCATGCAACGTCTGACTATTTTTCCATTTTTCCAAATAAACCTGTTTCAAGGACAACTTTAAACCTTTTCCCAGCTATTGTAATCGGTTTACTGCTCCAGTACCTCGTGCTAATATACAAAAGATTTCTTTTCTGACTTCACTGAGAGTTTGTGTGTATAAGGACAGCAGAACTGGGCCCTACTGTGGTCTTGAGTGATACCTGATTCCCTATTCCATAGGCTGAATGCTATGAAGGGAATTCTAAAGGCTCCATGCTATTGTCTGTGATTAAAATATGCTGAGAAAATAATTGCATGTTTCTACATATAAAGAATAAAAAGAAAAAGTAACGAAGAAATGAAACATATCAGAAAGAGAATTGAATTATGTGTCTAAACTCTATTGTTGGGTTCTTATGTTCCAAAAACTGTGTTTTATTCCATCTTTCAGTTTGTTTGGCACATTGCTCTTTCATTATGTTACCATACTTAAGTTTTCGGAACTGCAGAAAACTTTGCCTTCTCACTCAAGTCATGTTTTTACATAGCCCAGTGGACAATATAGTATATGCTCAGGGTCATACTAGATGTTCTATTCAGCATTTTCTATCATGCATCTATGGCTGCTTTATATTGGCTCAAGAACTAAAATCAACCACCGTGCTCCTTTAATACATTTGAAAATTGTTTTTGACATCAAGGCTTGCAATCAGTGGAGTTCAGTGTATTTAGAACTTTCCAGTTCTTTCTTTTGAAGGAAACAATTCTTTTAATTAGTTTTCTTATCACAGTAGAGAAACACAATGTAGAAAAAGAGAGAAGAGATATATATGTATAAGATAATTTTTATCCTTTTGAAGGGCCACACTGAAAAATTTCCCCCAAAAAAGGCAACTTGAATAAAACAAAGCAGGAAATAACTTTTGGGCAAAGATAGTGAAATGGCAGACCTAACTTTGGTTGTGGAACAGGTACACTGCTTCCTCCAGACCATGCCTAAGGAGACCATGGTAAAGTCACCCACTGGACCTTGCCAAAAATTGAGTAGATCTTTCCTACAGCCTATGAACTCACATGTGTCATTGCAGTTGACACCTCTCTCCAGCTTATGTGCCCAAACTCTTATCTTTAGGACAGCTTTCTGGCAAGAAAGAAAAATGTGTAATATTTTGGGGACAAAAAACATGTAGGCCCTGGGATTGTCTCTTTCAGTCTGGGACATGAGTTATCCTATGATTTCCCTCAACAGGAGTATCCATTTGTTGGACAAGATTGCTGCTATATAAAAGTTAGGAGGAATATCAAAACATTTTCCAAAGATGATGATGTTGTAGTTACTGGGTTGTGCTTGCACATCGTAAAGGAACCCATAGGAACAGTTCTTCATTTCCTCTAGCTTTGTGTTACACTTAAAGAAAGATACAGGAAGCTTAAAATATTTAAGTCCAAGAAGAGCATGAGCAATAAAAAGAGCTATGCAAATAAAATCCATAGAAACATTGTAAATAACATGCATTTGTAACAGCAGAAATACGCAGGGCCTTTAAAGTCTTACAAAAGAGAGATGATACAGCTGCTGCAACTTACTTTTTAACATATGAAATTTTTCTTTTCCCCAGACTGATTGCCATTCTGTTTATTTTTTTCTAAATATGGCTAGAAGTATCAATTTTAAAATAGGTATTAAAAGAGTACTTTTTCTTTCTTACCTTTCTGTTTTGTTGTTGTTTTTTTCTCTACAACACAGTTCTTTGCAGTGAGAATCTGCCATATATGGTAAAATCACAGTCCAGGGCCCCACATGAAAGGCAAATAGAATGTGACTTTTCCTATATCTTCTTGTAACTAGCTCCTCTCCCAGCTCAGGTTGCTGGAAAACTGCTGCTAAAACACATAGAGAGAAATGGTATTTGTTCAGGGGATCCACTGTACCGTTGCCACGTGGTTCAGCGGCGCGTGCTTGAATGATGCATTCCCTCCATTTGTGATGTTGGGATGCCCTCTGCAAGTGGTGTTTGTCTTTCTGGACTTATAGAAGCTCCTAATAAGCAGCGTATGCAGGTTCTCTTAAATCCTGAAGGCAGTCCCTTAAGCAGACAGTTTGAGTTGTCACCTGTGTCCCAATCTTTTCTGTCCCTGTGCCAAGCCCGCTTAGCTCAGCATGGCTGTGTATGTTTCAAAGAACTAAGTGAAACTGATAGCTGATTTGAAATTGTTAAGGTGGAAAAGCACATGGCAAAGCTGCATTATAGTGTAGTCCCTATGCTGATAGATACCTGTTTGGTGAGAAAAGTCTGAATTTGAGATTTGCAGACTGGAGCTCAGACACCAGCTGCTTGAGCAGGCTTCTTTTTTTCTTCTTTTTGTGCCCAGAGGACAGTGCACTCTGAAAAGCTGCAAGTAATGAGTGAATGATAGGATTACAAACTGTTGGTAATCCAAAAATCAGCTAAGTGTTTTGGAATCTTTGTACTAATTTCATAGGTGCCTGAACTGTGCCAAGGAGTTAATGTATAATATGTGAAGTATGCTAAATTATTAACCAGTTCAAAATATTGAAAAAGCCTGTGCTCTTACATAATTACAAGAGATATCAAATGCTCTGTATATCGCTGGATGATTTCTGGTCTTTCTGGAAGGAATGACAGTGAGTTATATGCAGGGGGACTTTAATTAAATCACACTGATATCAACAGGTGTGTTTTCTGTATATTTTGGAACACAAAAAGAATTTTTAGTCCAGCTTTAAAGGCTTAAAAGGAGTCTGCTAGTAAAGATAAACTGTTGTTAATAAGCCAAGTTTCGGGGCCCGTGTCTGAAATAAAAACTATCTGAAATTAGTTATTTACTATTTTCCAAGGTAAAGCTACTTTTATGCTTTGAGTTTATGTAGAAACAGAGAAAAAAAAGAAAAGGTATGATTCCTCATCCCCTGTGTAGGGGGTACACAAGGAGAACACAGACAGCACTTACCAACCATTGCTGTGCCAAACTATCATAACATTTAACACAGAGATAACAAGAAGAGCCCATGCAGCCATTAGGTTTAACACAGAAAAATAAGAAGTATACCAAAGTATGAGTTGAGGATATGCTATAATTGTGAAGAAAGGTAGGTAGGTTTCTGGTACATAGTCACAGAAGTTCCAGGAGGGAAGTAATTTTTCCTCTTGTGCTGTATACTGATGGGGCCTTGTCTGCATAACTGTATTCACTTCTGAACACCTTACTATAAGAAAGGTGTAGAAATGTAAAAAGATTTTAGAGGATTGTAATAGGAATTGTGAGAACTTTAGGAGACCTGACCTTTGAAGAAAGGTTGAAAGAAAATAATGTATATTTGGTACGAAAAATGATGACACATTTGTGCTGCTTGTACAAAGCTCTTTGAGCTTTGAAGGAGCTGGAAAGAAGTTGGAGGATTATGCTAGGTATCTTTGCATGGGTGCAGTGATAGCAGGAGATGGGCTGTATAACTGTTCCTTCTTTACTCTCTTTAGGTTGAATTTCTAGTTAGGTATTGCCTGGAACCAACTTTTGGTGCCTCTTGCTTAACACACAGAGAGCAATATATAGAAATTGAATTGTCTTCTGTCTGAGCCTCATCAAAGTGCAAAGCCTCATTGCTGCACCCAGATCTTTTCTATCTGGCAGTACTCTGTCAGGGAAGATGGTTGTACACATCCTCTTCTACTGTCTTTGCATTTTTTTAAATTGCCCTGGCATACTTGTCCTCTGTCAAAGCAGGTAGGAGGAACTTCTGCCCTATCACTTTATGTTTCTATGAATGTACATATGTGAGTTAGGGATATCAATGAAAAAAGCCTCTTCATAACCTATAATGAAAATGATCACCTGAGGTAATTTAACTGACTTTCAGATCTATATCTGAACATCCTTGAAACATTGCCAGTGAATCTTTAAATCATTTTCCCATCTTCTCGTAGGATTTATTAAAAAATCAGGAGACAGTCTAATGCTCATTGACAGCAGCCTTTTAAGATGTTATTTTAATCCACAAGAACATTTCATTTTTTTAATCTTATGATCCGATATACTGTAAAAAGGGATAACACTTCTTTGACCATAGTATTCAAGGACAACAAGGAACTGTTCAGGTTGTATTTCCCAGAGTAGATAAACTGTAGAAGCAGAAATGTTCCATTATTTGCAAAAATTTTACTTTCACTTAAAAGATATGCTGCTGATTTTGTCAGATGTGTGGATCAAAGAGAGCCAGCATAAGCTTTTTGAATTTGTGTGGATCCAAGAGCTTTATTATCATCAGGGGTTCACTCAGCATGCACACTGGGGGGAAGTATTTCTCAGAGCCTTCTGCTGGAGTATTCTGGCTTGGCTCAACACCGTGAGCTAGCAATGTGGGAACTTTTTCCCCCTTTTTTTTTTTTTCCCTTCTCTTTTCCCTTCTTGTTTCCTCTTATTCTAGGTTGAACTTCTAGTTAGGTAATGGCTGGAACTAACTTTTGATCCTTCCCTCTCAGAACACGACAATGGTCTGGAGAGTGCAAATTTGTTTCTCATCATGGTGAATGTTGTAACTAGCAAAAAGTATCTGGAATTTGAAAAGGCAAGAAAAGGTCTCATTCAGCAAACTGATTATTGTTTGTGAGAAAAGGAAACAAAACAGAAAACTAAAACTAAGATCAGTGGTATCTTAGGAAGCAGGACATTTTCCAAGGCCTTAGCATTTGATAATTACACTGACGTTATGATTTTTCCATTATAAGGGGTCACTAAAAAGGCTGATGTAAGAGAACTAATAGAGGGTAAAGAAGTAGAAACCCTTTAGCAATTGGTTTATATGGATTTATGTAACAAATCTCATTTCAGATTAAGTAATTGTTTCTCAGCTCATAGTTTTCAACTACACCAGTAGATAAGGAATTTTCTTCCAGCTTCATTAAAACCGTATGTCTGCCAAATTAGCAATTACAATGCTATTTAGCTGACGATATCTTGCATTTAGAGTGTCATTCCTTTTACAAGGTCTTGTGTATGAGATATATATTTTGTAATATAACAGGCTACCACTAGTGATTGGCCCTTTTCATATGGCTCAGTTCATCCTTTCTACTTGCCACCAAAGTAGACAACCTGAGGAGATAAAAGCAAAATATATTTACGTATATAGCCTTGGTTAACTCTAAGCTGAATAAAAAAGGCCATTGGCTCTTATGTGAGGTGGGATATAGAAACAACTGCATAGGTGGATAATATTGATGGTACTGCACTTACTGCTGTCTGTCACCTCCTTGACACTCTCCCTACAGATCCCACACTGGAAATGATCATGGGACTTCTTCCTCCTACAATGAAAGGAACAATCCCTCAATAAGTCTATGCTGTTAATGAAAGCACGTAACAATTAGATCATCTTAAATGAGGTGGACAGGTTAGTGCTCCCAAAATGCCTTGCATTGGCAGAACTTTCTACCTGGTAACTGTTACCTGATGGGTGAAAGCTAACATTTGGGTATGTTACCCCAAACATTCTTCATTTCATCTTCAGCTTGCACGTTTGAAAGGTCTGCTAGCTAATCTGAAAAATGAACACCTAATTTAGTATCACTGCAAGAACGGTCTTGGTTCAGCGGTATGAAAATAATAAATTACTATGTATTTTAATAGGACATTATTTGGTAACTGAAGTATAAGTTGAAAAAAAGTAATTATTCAAGATAGTATGTAAGTGGTAAATGTTTTTTGTAAATCGCAACAACTTTTAGATGCATTCACACTTTGAATCTTTTTTTTTTTCCAAGTTTATTTTTCTAGCTGGTATTACTGTGTTTTGGTGGGTATGTATGTGTACGAAAATATTGACAACTGTAGCAAAGAAGAGAAGATATTTCTGTTTACAGGCACTTAAACGGATTCATTTTCTTTCTTCGTCTTTTTGTTGTGCTGGTTTCTGATCTGCATGTGATCAGAACACTGTCTTATGAAAATGTATGACACCAAAAGTGGGTCTGGTAAATAGGGGCTAACTATAGGTGCTATCAAGATATATATCCTAAGAATTTATTTTTGGCTAAGCAATCTTTGTTTCCCCACCCCCAATAATAGGTTTATACAAGTCAGTTTAGCTAACTAGAGTAGAAAGTTAGGCATAGGCAGACTTTGAGTAAATGCAGAGTAAAATGACAAGCTAGAAATTCATTATGTATTTTTGGGTTATTAGACAAGCTCAGTAAACCTTGCAAGCACTTTGCAATCCATCCTGAACTAAACTGCCTGCTCAAGAACATCCTTCTCCACTTCCAGACTCCACCACTCCAGAGCTGGGTTCATCCACAAGAAGGGCTGAAAGTTAGATATAATCCCAATCCCTTTGCAGTAGAGTTACAGACTTCAGTGATCAAATCCTGCCATTTCCATGTCCACCCCTCATTATCATCATTCTCCGACACTGGTCAAACCTCACCCCACACCCATTTTTCTCAGAGAAGAACAGCTACTCACTCTTCTGCAGGGTTTTAACAAACACAAGATGGCACTTACCAAAAATGCGGCTGGCCAAATGCGTGCTGTAACACAGACCAACCTTGTTTTGAAATGTCTTTCCATAGCAACACTGCAAGGCCATGCGTCCTTGCTTTCTCAAGGGGAGACTGTTGCACAGCTACAGCTCTTAGAAGCTAATGTTGTTGGCCTCTCAGTTCAATCAACTTCTCATTAAAGGTAAGTTCAAGATGAGGGAAACCTTACAAAATAATTTCATTTATTGAGACTTGTGCTACCTTATTTTTCATAACGTCTGGAGCTATAACTAAAAAAGCAAGCACACAAACATGCTTTAAGTCTCAAAATGTGTGTTTGATACACACACATACATGTACAAACATATATAAACATATGTATATACAAGCATAGATATGTGCGCGTATACACATATACATAGACATGCTTGCTGTTATAGCACTAATAAATACATAGTCATCCTATACTGTCTTATTCCCAAGACAACGGTTTGTCATTTCTCTCTCCTGATATAGCTAATGACAGCTAACTTCAGAAACTCCTTTCATTCTTTAGCATTTGGGCTTAATTAGTGTTATGTTATTTTAGTGCCTGATTTCTAGACCTTTATTTGTGAAGTATTATAGTGTGAGCACAGCTATTGAAATTAGTAAGACTAGGTACACCATAAGAGATGAAGTTATGAAAAATAAGGTAGCACAAGTCTCAATAAATAAAATTATTTTGTAAGGTTTCCCTCATCTTGAACTAACCCCCTTACAAGCCCAGCTCTGCAGCTCTCCCTCGTATGTCAAGTATCATCTCTTATGGTGTACCTAGTCTTACTAATTTCAATAGCTGTGCTCACACTATAATACTTCACAAATAAAGGTCTAGAAATCAGGCACTAAAATAACATAACACTAATTAAGCAAAACTGCTAAAGAATGAAAGGAGTTTCTGAAGTTAGCTGTCATTAGCTATATCAGGAGAGAGAAATGACAAACCGTTGTCTTGGGAATAAGACAGTATAGGATGACTATGTATTTATTAGTGCTATAACAGCAAGCATGTCTATGTATATGTGTATACGCGCACATATCTATGCTTGTATATACATATGTTTATATATGTTTGTACATGTATGTGTGTGTATCAAACACACATTTTGAGACTTAAAGCATGTTTGTGTGCTTGCTTTTTTAGTTATAGCTCCAGACGTTATGAAAAATAAGGTAGCACAAGTCTCAATAAATGAAATTATTTTGTAAGGTTTCCCTCATCTTGAACTTACCTTTAATGAGAAGTTGATTGAACTGAGAGGCCAACAACATTAGCTTCTAAGAGCTGTAGCTGTGCAACAGTCTCCCCTTGAGAAAGCAAGGACGCATGGCCTTGCAGTGTTGCTATGGAAAGACATTTCAAAACAAGGTTGGTCTGTGTTACAGCACGCATTTGGCCAGCCGCATTTTTGGTAAGTGCCATCTTGTGTTTGTTAAAACCCTGCAGAAGAGTGAGTAGCTGTTCTTCTCTGAGAAAAATGGGTGTGGGGTGAGGTTTGACCAGTGTCGGAGAATGATGATAATGAGGGGTGGACATGGAAATGGCAGGATTTGATCACTGAAGTCTGTAACTCTACTGCAAAGGGATTGGGATTATATCTAACTTTCAGCCCTTCTTGTGGATGAACCCAGCTCTGGAGTGGTGGAGTCTGGAAGTGGAGAAGGATGTTCTTGAGCAGGCAGTTTAGTTCAGGATGGATTGCAAAGTGCTTGCAAGGTTTTGTTTACAAACTTCAAATGGAAAGGGAATGGAGGCTGGATGGAGGAAGAATGAAAAGTGGAAAAATCTATTAAAAGGTCCTCTCTAACTTGCAGGAAAGTAGATGGAGACACCCAGAGACACTTTTATTACTTCTTTCTGGCTTTCATTCTCCTTTGTTCATCCTGTAGGAACGTAAAGAATACCTTAGGAATGAATTTATAGAACAGCTGAATAATTTAGAATCAGCTGGTAGCAAAAAGACAGGATTTGAACAACTAACAGAAATGCAAACAGATGTACTGACAAAGGTGTAAGTTTAAAAATAACAGATCACGTGCATCTACCAGATGAAAAAAGGAAGGAGCGCTGGCATTAAGCTCCTCAAAACTCAAATGCCTGGAAAAGAGAGTGAAGACAACTACAGTGAATGAAGAGAAGAAACTTTGTAGGAAGGAAAGACTAAAAGTGGGGAAAAGGGAGGGACAGTTATGGAAGAAAAACTAATGAATACAGATGACTTGGAGACACAGTCACTATGATGGTAGTTTCCAAACAGGAATACATAACGCTATCAAGAAACAAAGACAAAGAAAGGAAAAACCAAGCATGGCAGTATGCATGAAAGATGTAACGGAACTGTCTCTAAGTGTTTCATTCCACACCCCACCCCCCCAAGATTAATTATACTAGTAATAAAGTAATTAAAGTAGTAATACCTTGCTTTTTGGAAGTAATAAAGATCTCAAAAAACTGGTGGAAATTTAAGCAATTTCTACTGAAAGAGGGCAATAAATACTGAAAATCCTAAGAGAGCTCCCAGTTGGTAGGAATTGTGGTTTCTTTGTGGTGATACTTCAACGATCCTGCCTCTAACAAATTCTAATGTAAGCAGGATAGAAACGTGCTCTAATGCCATATTTCCAAGACAACAGTTAGTTGTTTCTCTCCTGATATAGCTAGGCCTTAGAATAACTTAATAGTGTGCCCAGTTCCCCATTCTATACCTAGAATAGTTGTTGGACCTAGAGTCTTATGATATTAGAGACTTCTGTAAAGTCAGTGAATTAATGGCCCTGGTGAGCAATTTAGATATTTACATCTCTGTGCCTTAAACTGCATAAACATACCACAATTACATGGTACCCTTAACTCTTGAAATCCATTCGTGTGTTGCAAATGTTCCTTCATTGTCTCTTTTCTGGTGAATATAACTCTTCTAGTATATGTGTGTGTGGTGTATATATACCATATACATTCATTTAATGAATTAGGGTTAGTTCGATCAGTACTGAAAAAAAAGGGGGTGGGAGGAGTAAAATGTTCAGGCCACCACAATTTAGATACCATTTAGCAATTAAAACTGGAACCAATAGTAAAGAAAACAGCAGTAAAGTAGGACCAGGGAGAAAATGTTTTCTTAGCATAAACCTGTGGGGTTATTTTGTAAGAAATAGCTGTGTCTGATTGTCTTAAAAAGGAGAAAACAATATTAACTGTTTAGTAATGTATAGGTGGACTCCTTACATTGCATTTTATTTGTAAAATCTAATTATCAAGTTCTTCCACCCATAAGAAACTTTTTAAGCTTTTTACTTTGGATTAAAGGAATTAACTTTGTTACCTTGAGAGATCAAATTATTCTGGGTGCTTCTGGGAGGGAAAGATGATTTAAAATTTTTAGAGACAGCGCAGTAGGGAACCGCATTCCGACTCAATGAGCCACCACAAGTTAATCAGTACTTTTCACTCTGTATTGTTTTCTCTTGCCTTTGCAAATCTCATGCTGTTCTTGAAATGCTAGGGAATTGAAAGAACCAATTGGCTGTCAGTACTTGGGAAAAAAGATAGTATTTCACAGTGAGAGAAATGTATATATCCTTCTTTTAAAACTTTTTCTAGTCTTCTTTTAAAACTTGGGGTTTTTATTATTTAGCTGTTGGGACCCCCAGGAAAGAAAAATGCTCCCTGTGGAAACAAATGTCTTCCTGTCCCCCGCAGAGAAAATTAAGAACAAATTTACTCATACAGTAATAAAATAAATAAAAAAAATTTGCCATGAGCAAAAAGTGCTATTAATTTTAACTAGCTTCTGGCACAAAGCTGAAATAAAGCATTCTTAATGCTTAAGAATGGCTTAAGACCTGAGATTTTGTTCCTACTTTCAAAGGCTCAGAAAATACAGTAAGAACAGTTATAGCTCTGGATACGTATTCTGGATACATCCAGCTGTATGGAGGTGCTTACTATTAGGAGTTTTGGCTCATTCTTTTCTCCATTCCTCCTTGCTTTCCACACTAGTCTCCCCCCCACACACACCGACCCGGGTTCATACTGACAAAAAAGAGAGACAGTTCTCATAGTACTTTTACGTATACTTAGAATAAAAAGAAAAGGGGTGGGGAAATTCGGAGAAGCCTATTTCTTGTGGCACCTCGTCACGTTTTGTACATTTGGTAAGAGCTGTGAAGCACCTGAACCCATGTCCAAACTCCAATCTGTAATCAAGTAAATCATTATCTGAAGAATATAAGTGTTGGGGGGGAGGGGGAGAAGAATTAATTTCAGATATGTCAATGTATTTTCTGGAAAAATATGGATATACAATGAAAATGGTTAGTGATGTATGTTTTTCCTGTATTTCAGTAGGAGTGTATGCAAAGGCAGAACAGCAAGGCTGGAACTATGGTATTGTTTTCAGGAGACTGAGACTGGCTGAACAAGTATAAAATAGCTTTCAGACAGTTCAGCAAGTTTATGTAGTCTTTAGTTGTGTGTTATTGGTAAAACCGTTGACTTTTTCTTTTTTTTTTTTTTTTTTTTCCCCCTCCTCACCCGGCTCTGACTGACTTTTGGATGCACTAAAGAGATTGAACAAAGTGAGTCATTATGTTAATCTCCCCACGGTAGGAGTAGAAGCAGCTCAATTCCTGAAACCGAACTGAGGTAAGAGTAAATAAATCAAAACAATCAAACAGATGTTTGATTCCAGACCATGTGCCCCGGGAACTGTCTACTGGTGGTAGAAGGCCTTGTGGTTTATATAAAGGAAATCAGGTATGCCTGAGTCTTGACTAATCAAAGAATATAAGAATAAAAATCACTACCCGAAATTCAGGAGCTAGCGATGGCTAAGGCTTACGTTTAGTATCAAGCAAAATTTTGAGGGGCTTGACATACAATTGTAAGCCTGTCATTAAGATGAGGTAAGCTTTCATTAAAAATTGCACCTTAACGTATGATACAGTTTCTTCAGTCATTTCCTAGATCAGTAACTGTTGTTACAGTAATTATAATCCATGTAACTTTTTCAGCAGACTGTAAGCTTAAGTTTCTAAGCAATAAAGAGGGACTTGTCAAAACCAAACACGCGCCCTACCCCCCCAAAAAAAAAAAAAATCCTGTGAGATTTCTGACATCATGATTTTATTTTTGTTTGATTTGGTACCATCACTTTGATTTGGAAATTCATCTGGTAATGCATTCATAGGACTTTTTCTGGTTCTTTTGTAATTGTTGCCAATTGTTGTTCAATTTTTTTTTTTTTTAATATTTCTGTTTGTGAAAAGGATGTTAATGCACAATACTTGAGGCCGCAGGTTTCCTAATTTTTCCAACTCTGATCTCAGTGCAGTAGGGTCATGGCATGAATGATCTCTTATAAAACTAAGGTTCCAGACTGGATGCAGTGGTTTAGATTTCTTGGTGGTGGTATGTGTGAGTGTTGGGTTGGGTTTTTTTGTTTTGGGTTTAGTTTTTTTTTTGTCAGTGCAGAGGGAGAGTTTTGCTGTAAATATGCAACAACTACTGATAGGAATGATGTGACTGATTTCTCCACCTGCTTTGCTGCAGATGCATTCTCAGTGATCTGAATGAAGCTGCATAACCAACTAGAGGAGACCTCAGTGCCACAATCCAGCGACAGCTTGGGGCCAGCACTCAAGTTCATGTTTTTAAAGACGCATCTGTCGCTACCTCCTCAGAGTTGCTTTCCTACTACCAATGTGGTAAGAAGGATGCTAAGATTTGTGATCACTGTTGCTGAATAGAATTAAATTATGTAATTTTATAAAGGGCTAGAAACTATATGTGTGTGTTTGTAATTTTATAAAACTGTGCTAGGTTCTGCTCTTTTTTCTCCTTTGAAAATCTGCACTACTTTCACTGATGTCACTCTTCTTTCTATAGTTTTCCCGAGATAACAATTTTAACCTCCAAAGGCTTGTTTTTCACTTAGTACCATACTGACTGTTGACAGGAATTTATTCAGGAAAAGAGCTTTTCTGAAATGTAGGGATTTTAATCTGCTACTACCTTTTATGAAATGCAGATTATTATTCATTTATGTAGTATATGTCAAGGTATACAGACCACATAGAGATATGTTCTCTCCCCGAAGAGCTTGAAGTCTGAAGACTTTGTTATGCTGATGAAAACCAGGGATATACATAGTTTTAGCTGTTATTCAGCAAATAAATTTTGCAGGGTATCACTTAAAGGAAGAAGACTGCAGGAATTAAAATGTGGGCATCTCAGCTGCATTCAAGATATGCTGTAGGGGTTTTTTTTCTGTTGTTAGAAAGCCCAAGATGTCAGAAATCTTTTGTCTGGCCATATATCTGCTTGTTACTATCAAACTGTATATTAATCTTCCTGTTGATAAAAGTAAACATACTTTTTGTAGTCTCCTCCTGCAAGACAGATTATTACAGGACTTCTAGCTATGCCAGTGAGGGAAAAGTGCAAATGCCATGACTTCTCCTCATGCTTTGTGTTTGCAAAAGAAGAGGACAGCTTCAATCACTTTAAAAAAGTCATTGTTTTATTCACATTCTCTTTCCCAGAAAATGCAGTTAACTGTTTCCCAGAAACAAAGAAGTGTATTTAGTGATATGCCCATCTTATTGAGTAGTCAAAACTTTTTTTCCTTAGGAAATCAGGCTCAATTTGTGTTTATTCATCTCTTTGCAACTAAAATACACAGTGTGTTGGTATTTTAAGTAGAGTCACAGTGTAGCTATTGCCTCTTGCTAATCCAAGACGAATATCATAGACTCTGTGCTGTATCTGTGCTAGAGGCAAACACCTCTGAGTGGAGGGCTTTGCGCATTTTATGTTTCTCCTATGAATCTAAAGAAGATGCTTGAAGTCTAGCTTCTCAAGTTAGTACTCTGTGTTTCTAGGTCTTGCTTTTGCCGAGATACATGTCTAAGTGTGGTGGGTTAACCTTGGCTTGGCTGCCAGGTGCCCACCAAACCGTCCTCTCACTCTCCATCCTCAGAAGGCAGGAGGAGAAAATAGTATTAAAAAGATTCTGGGTTGAGATAAGGACAGAGAGATCGCTCACTAATTACTGTCATGGGCAAAACAGACTCGACTTGGGAAGATTAATTTAATTTATTACCAATTAAAAATAGAGTAGGATAGTGAGAAACAACACTAAAACCACCTCCCACCCGCCCCTCTTCTTCCCAGGCTCAACTTCACTCCTTTGTTCCTGACTCTTCTGACTCCTCCTTCCCCAACCCCAAGCAGCGCACGTGGGAGGGGGAATGGGGGTTGCGGTCCATTCATAACACTTTGTCTCTGCTTCTCCTTTCTCACACTTCTCCCCTCCTCCAATGTGGATCCTTCCTACAGGCTGCAGTTCTTCAAGAACTGCTCCAGCATTGGTCCTTTTCTACTGGGTACAGTTCTTCAGGAACAGACTGCTCTGGCATCGGTCCCCCACAGGCTGCAGTTCCTGCCAAGAGTCTGCTCCTGTGTGGGCTCTCCACGGGCTGCATCTTCCTTGGGGGCATATCCACCTGCTCTGGCATGGGGTCCTCCATGGGCTGCAGGGTGGATATCTGCTCCACCGTGGCCCTCCATGGGCTGCAAGGGGACAGTCTCCTTCACCACGGTCTTCTCCATGGGCTGCAGGGGAAACGTT
This sequence comes from Aptenodytes forsteri, assembly GCF_000699145.1. NCBI lineage: Eukaryota > Metazoa > Chordata > Aves > Sphenisciformes > Spheniscidae > Aptenodytes > Aptenodytes forsteri. The sequence goes on along the minus strand of NW_008796218.1, from coordinate 9,755,715 downwards.
GCTCTGGCACCTGGAGCACTGCTTGCCTCTCTTTCTTCACTGACCTTGGTGTCTGCAGGGCTGTTTCTCTCACTTTTCACATTCTTTTCTCTTACAACTCCTGTGCAGTGTTTTTTACCCTTTCTTAAGTAAGTTATCACAGAGGGGCTACCAGTGTTGCTGATGGGCTCAGCTTTGGCCAGCTGTCCATTTTGGAGTCAGCTGGAACTGGCTCTGTCCAACATGGGGGCAGCTCCTGGTGTCTTCTCACAGAAGCCGCCCCTGCAGCCCCACCACCACCAAAGCCTTGCCACATAAACCACATACACCAAGTTTCTTTGAAAATAGTGCAGCTAGTTATATTTCTGCAGACAGAGTTTGTCCCTTCCCATCAGCATCAAACTGTTATTCTTTGTCATTACTATGACAAGACATGATGGGTTTAGCTCTCTGCAGAGTTGTAAGAAGGCAAGTTGTTGCCAGAAATGGTTTCTTCCTTTGAGCAGGAAAAAATTTCAAACTGAGCATAAAAAGCAAGGGAATAACAAGTAGATAACAAAGTGGATAGACAGATTTTAAGGAAGCTGTTTTCCTTGTCTTTTTCACACTGAGGTAAAGAGCTTTCTGTTGAAAAGGGATTTCTTGTGGAATGAAAGACTCAAACTAATGCTGTGGTTGTGTGTTGCCTTCCCCTTCATTTGTTTTCATGGATTTCAGGGGTGGGTTGTTTCTTATTGGCAAGACATTTTCTGTGCCGTTGAATTGTTGATAAGGATGAATAAGATTGCTTATGCATTAAAGTGGCCAAGACTTTTTTTGCACTGTTTAGTTGAGGCTTTGCATTACTTAAAGGAGTGTTTGACAGATAGGAATGATGTATAATTACTTAGACACAGTTGTCGTCTTGAGTGGGAAACTCACTGAGTGCTTCCTTCCTGCTGCAATCCTTCTTTGTGAAGAAGCAGCCCACGTTCTGCTGAAAAAATAATCTATCCATTCTCTTGAGCCTGAAAAAAACCAGTGAAATGAACTGGTTTTGCTCCAGTGGTCTTACATCCTTTGAATAACATTTATTTTCAAACTGTCATTCATACCAGAAGAAAATGTATTGAATCAAATTTTTCTCACAAGAAAGCTTAGATTTTCATTTCTAGAGTTTAAATAAATGATGCTACCGCTTTTAGGCCTGTACATGTCTGCAAGCTAGGAGAACTGCAAATGCCAGAAGTGATTTTGATGTTCTTTCTCCATGAGCTTTTAAGTCACAGTACTGCTTAAATACAGTCCTTGAAGTTTTAAGTTTTATTGAAACCAAGCTGATTCCTAAGATGACTTGATGTGCAGTCCTCTTAAGAACAACGTATAAAAAGATCGCATTTAGGCAGAGGATTTTTTAGTTCTGTTATAAGGGTCCAGGATTTTATCAATAGTTTGGTAGCAGCAGTACACGTAATGGCACAATCTTTGGGAATGGAACCACTGCAAGTAATTGATCTGCAAAGTCACTTTTTTTATAAGCTGAAATATAATTTCATTTAAGTATTGGGGGGATAGGATTGTATTGTTTTGATTTTAATAGGAGCCTTCTCTAGAAGGTTTCTTCTTGCCTGCGATGGCTTGCTAGACCTTTTCAGGAACTGTTCTGGCAGGAATCAACTTTGCACTGTACTAATCAACCATTATTAAATGTGATTCAGAAAAACACTGTGAATGATCTTGAAGAAATCATAGCTGAGTAACAAGAATAACACAACCCCTTGAGAATTTCATAGCAAAGTACATTCACTAGTTGTCATTGTCAGCTGTTGAAAAAGTCTGAGAATAAACAGTGATAAGAGTAAGAATAAGAAAGATAAGTAACAGATAGTCCTTTTTTTCTACAAGTTAACAGCAGATGTGTCAACATTTCTCAGCTTGTATATTCTGAACAGCCACTATTCATGAAAAACATAAATTGATTCCATGCCTCTTTCCAAAGTTAAAAAAAATAGTGAAATTGTTCACACAAATCGTTAAGCTGAGTGAAGAAATAAAGTGCGCCTATGTATCTGGTTTCATCAGTGATATACTCAGGAATGAGGTGAAAAGTTATTTCTGTAATGCAAAATGGTAGGGGTTTTATATATTGTTTTTACCTAATCTGGTATGCATACGTATTTGCTTATATATAGTATGTAATTTCTAGAAATATTATGGTATTTAACCCAGCAAATAAGTATGATGAAAAAATTGCCCAGTAAAACACTTTTAGTGGCCAAGAGGAGGTTACATGAGCAGAACTGGGAAGGAGTGGAAGATGGAGCAAATGTAGGGACAGTTGCATAACTTACTTCTGTAAGTCCTATGACATTTTATATTAACTGAGGATCCTAAAGAACTTTTATAATCCCAAACTTTTATTTTTTCCTTTCCATTCAAGTGCATATTATTTCCATTTCTGTAAATTTCTTTCCGAGGAGTTATTTCCTTCATAGTTTTTCACTTGTTTTTCTGTTTGTCCTCTTTGCCATATATCCTAGTTTCATCCTCCCTCTGTATTTTGCTGATCTGAGACACATAGCGCCTGAATAAAACTGTGCTGCTAGCCCACAACTCTACATGCTAACTGCTGAGCTCAGAGAAACACACTTCTTCAAGGTTTCAAGTCCAACTTGCTCAAAGCAGAAACCTTTATTTACAACTGTTTATCTACATCAAAGCGGGGGTGGGGTGGGGGGGTGGGCGCAGGTGGAATCAAGCCAGGGGAATAGTAACTGGCATATTTATTCTAATCTTAAAACGTGACTCCAGTTTCTCCTTGACTTACTCTGACCTTGCTAAAGAAACTCTGAAACTGCAAAAGACCATAAGTTTCTAACTCAGGCATGAGTCCTACTCAATGTTATTTCAGAGCAGAAGTTGGCTTTGAAGGTACTACTGCTGATCTGACAAATGTCAGTGGTCTAAACAAGGTGGGTGACACATGTGAAACAGCCAGAGTGCTGGTATGTCTGTGCACACTGAAAGCCAGGATGCAAGCACCACTTCACTAGTTTATCAGTTCTGCACTTGGTTTTTCTGCACGTGTGAATTTTAACGCTGATTCCTGGCTCAGGGCTAATCAGAGCAACGAGCATTGAAATCCCACAGATGAGAATGCAAACGGCAAGAAATGGCAGCAGCTTCAACTGATCTTGTTACAAGCCTGGTCACCTTACTTGCAAGAGCTTTTATTCTGAGGGACTCAAGTTTGAGCTCTTTGTTACAGCATTTGTCATCAACTTCAAAAGATGTTCATCTCCTGTATTGGATGGCTCTTCCTGATGCAAGTCCTTTGTTCTGAGAGTTTGAAGTTTGAGCTCTTTGTTACAGCATTTGTCATCAACTTCAATCATCTCCTGTATTGGATGGCTCTTCCTGATGCAAGTCCTTTGCTGTGAGTACAGCACAGCCCCTGCCCTGTTCCTTTGCTGTGGGTACAGCACAGCCTACCCTGCCCTGTTGCTCCTCTTGGGTATCGGCCCCAGGGAAGAGCCACCACCATCCCTTTTTCTTCTTCAGATTTCCAGGCATAGTGGATCATGCTTGTCTGATGCCAAGGGCTCTGTACCCCAGGCAGTCCCCTGCTGTGTGGGGTTATCTTGAATGCTTTCTGTGTCCTTGGTCTTCCTTCCTCTCTCTTTTAACTGGGATAGAGGATAAGTAGGTTGGTAAAAATTCACTGAATCACATTTTTGTGTTGACCTTGTATTAAACTCAAAGTTCTGTGTAGTTTTTGGCAGAAAGTCATGTAGAGCTTGACATTTTTTTTAGCCAAGTTTTCACCAAATTCTTTGGGAACACTTCAGACCTGAAACTCAGAGGTTTAAACTACAGCAATCATAAGTTTGAGAAGGGTTGAATCTCTGCACGGTCACTGCATTTTATGCAGCTCCAAGTTTCAGCAGTTGGATTCAGTTTTGTATATCATCAAAGAAAGGGTTAGCCAAATTTACAGCAAATGCAAGCCGGTATAGTTCTGTAGACAAGAAGCTTATACTGATTTATTCTAACTTAATAACAGGACCCAGTGTTGTTTATGGGGTATCAATGAACATAAAACACTTTATGAAAACATTGAAACATTGTTCAAGCTATTAAAATATTAGAGTTTAGCTCAGACATGGGTATAAACAGAGGCTCTCCACTGAGGACTTTTGCAAGATATTCTACAGAAAACAGTGTATGAGAATGGGGG
>NW_008796218.1:9726732-9751397 GCF_000699145.1 Aptenodytes forsteri | reverse complement strand
TCTTAATCATTTTCATCACATTAATCATATTAATAAATATACAAACCTGGACAATTTAAAAATGAATAATTCAAAATTGATTTCAAAAAATCTAATACAACCTCATTTGTAAAAGGAGGATGAACTGAGAAGAGAACTGGATATTTTTTAAAAAATAGATTATTATGCTTTGTGGTCTGGTCTTGAAATATAAATTGGAATTCTGTTAACAGCAGTGTAGTAGGTGTATGAAGGTTTTCCTTGAAGGAGAATCTATATTAGAGATTTTAGTTAGTAGATGCTTGAAATGGGGTAAGTTGCTTATTTGTAAAACAGGGCATGGTCATGCTATTAGAAGTGCAGGCTACAGTATTGCCCTTTGTATCCACGTGGACTGGTGATTTGAGAAATGAATGTTTGCCTTCTGTCTGCAGCGGGTGGGAGAAGATAGAACATACATGACTGCTCTGTTTGACTGTGCGAAGCAGATGCTTAGCTGTATTTGCCTTTTTCTTCCCATTTAAATGACTATTGTTATTTTCAGCTTGAATAAAATAATACATCTTTCCAGTTTGCTTTTATATATATCAAAGGGATTTGGAGTAAGTCTGATATGAACCAGAAATATTGGAGGTGGACAGGACATCTTCCTCCTTAAAAATCTTGTAACTTATAAAATAAACCCTATGTTTAGATGCAGGCATCTGGAAAGAAGGATTTGGACTATTTTCTGCCACACATGCCCAATCCTCCAATCTAATAGAGAAATTTGTATTAGAAATATTTTATTTCAATATATTTTTCTGAAGACGTGAATATTTTTCTGAACTGATGAACAAACATACATGTTGATTGGCCTTAAATTTTATGATATGAGAAAAAAAAATGTTCACATTTTTCAGTTCCTAAAACTCCAATAGCAATTTAGCTAGTCTTTTTAATAATTCTTCATTCTTTCAAAAATAAAAAATAAAAAAAAAATTCTTAAAAACAGACCTTAAAACCAAATCTTTATTAAAAGTAGACATTAATCCTTTACCTTACCTCTGGAAGGTGTAGTCTTTGTCCTTTGTAGAATCTGAGCACTCTAAGGAGTGCCATGTGGATTCTTTAGTAAATATTAATGAAAGCATACCATTTCATGTGGATTTTCTTTCTGCATGCTTTGCTTTAAGTCTCAGCTTTTAAATTCAACCAAAAAAGTACAAAAAGTTAAGGCTGAAGATAAATTCTGGTACTTCATTTAATTCAAAGTAGAATCTTTGCTTGTTGATATATTTTTATGCTAGGTTTTGATTTGCATGGTGGTGTAGTGTGATTTAACTAGATTTGTAAATGGACAAAATTTAGACATATTATAGGTATGAAAACTCGGCAAGTAACCTCTCTTTTATGGGTGGCTTATATAATTCAGCTTCACAGAGGGTAGTAGTTCAGCTATCACAGGTCTCTGGGGGCAAAGAATAAAACTACCTTAACATCATCCTCGCTAGCAGATCAGATGTGTAGATCCACTGACCTACCAGCTACTAGAGAATTGCATACAGAAGGCAACTCATCGGCACTCTGAAGTCATCTGTTCACTTTTCTCTAAGTTGCTTTGCATCCCTGAAAATGGACCATATGAGAATTGATGTTTTTATGCCAAATGAGAATTCTTCTAATCTTGCGAGGGGTGTATAAACTGGCTTTAAGCTGATTTACTTTGGCAATATGCTCAAAACAGATGGAGTACATCAGTGCCTTGATATAAAGTCTCTTAATGAACATTGCCAAGCAAAGAACACCCTGGCACAAAATGCTGCAGATACTGTAGTTACATAAAACAGAACACTAAGTGGATCACATCTGTAGAGTGAGGCAGACTTTTATCGCCATTATTGTCTTTCCAACTGTTGTGAAAACTGGACATAAGGTTCATTCTTCCCATGTGTTTCATTGCAGAAACAGTGCTTCTGCAAGGGTATCATCATTAGTTTACCTAACTTAGAGGGATCTAAGAAAGACTGTCACTTTGGATTGTTCTAGATTAGGCAGATTGGCCTGTCTGCAGTTAGGAAGCGTGAGATAAGATCAGCTGCAGAGCTGCCACTTTCTGATTTTATTTTTTTTTATATGGTTACTCCAGTGCATACATATAACCTATCAGGTAATCTAAATATATATGCATTCCATTATATATACAGGCAACTAATCATTTGAGAAGTTTACTTTTTATGTTTAATTTCAGAAGGAAACCGCTTTATTTCCTATGATAAGACAACAGGGACATATTGGTTAATATGATTTTTTTAAGTAGTTTTCTTATCAAGATGCAGATTATTAAAAATGCCAGCTTAATAATACAACATGATTAGTTATCCTGACATTAGCATAACGTTAGGTGTCCTCTGAAAAGAGAAAAGTCAATTTAGTGTCTAAACACGCTTCAGCAGATGTGTTACAGTTGGAATGATGTTCTCATTCTTATGCTATCTCATCTTAAGCTATTCATGTGCAGTCTTTCAGCTTTCAAACCAATATTGCAAATCAAATTATCATTTGTGATGTTGATCATTAGCTACAAATTATTAGATTTAAAATGTGGGAGGGGAAGAAATTGGAGGACAATATTGTTCTTTAGATGGTTTTTCTATGCTATTCTTGCACAGGCTGTTCTGTTGTAGCTCTCTGTTCCTAGCTATCCTTGTTTCACCCTCACAATTTTTAGATGATTATATGCATATATTAGTAAGTTTGTATATTGCAAGGACACGTGCTTTTAGAGTCTCCTGGAATCTAGAAGCTAAAACTTAAATTGTTACATTGAATATATTTTTTTTAAAATAAAACAATTACAGCATTGATCCTCTGGGGGTGGGTTTTTTTGGTGTGTCCTCCCCACTCCTCCCAAGGAGGATTAGTGTAAGATGTTGAGGACATCGCTTTTTTCTGTAATACAATAGCCTGTTGTTCACATGTAGAAGAGATGCCCATTAATGACAAGTGGTATATTTGTTTTCCCACCAAGGCTGACACACAGTTTCAAAGGTCAAACACTGTCTGATACTGCATTTACTGGCTTAAACTTTTCTTTTCCCACAGTGGATGAATTTGTATGAGAACTGCCCCAGCTGCTTTTCCATCAGCTGGAATGTGTCTCTAGCAGTTCTCCAGCTTCTTTGCTTCACTCTAAGCTGCACACAGCACAAGTTAGAAGCTAATTAGTCTGTCCTGATAAATAAAGCAGTGCTTTATGGGAGAGTGGGGCAGACCTGGGTAAGCATAAGCAAATGCCTCGGGCTACAAGCTGATTTTTCAAAGGGCTCAATTGAGTGTTTTGATCCTCACTTTAACAGGTGAAAATGCAAAATAAGAGCAAGCTGGGGAGTTGCGAGTGAGAATTTGTTTTTTCCATCTTACATTATGTTAAATATTTCCGTAATCCATAAATGTTTCCAGTACATGGTTCAGTTCAAGAGCTTTGAAGAAAAGAACGTCACGTGCGAGCGGCTGGGGCTTGCTTACACCAAGAACCAAACTTTTTGCTGTCTTTTGGAGTCATTGCCTCAGCAGCATGCATGGGTTGCTGAAAGGAGATTTCTGTCCCTTTCCCTGTTCCTCTCATTAAGCAGCAGGCACCGGCTCTGGCTAAGCACTTTGTACGTCAGTCACATAGGGCCTTTTCCCTTAGCTGTGGCAGGCAGTAAGATAATGTCCTCTTGTATTCAGGCAAGACCAAACTCGGTGAGGCATAAAATCAGTTATTTCCAACCAGCTTACTTTTGATTGAAGGAACAGCTTCCAGTCTCACAGCAAGAGGACTAACTTGTCACTCACTGAAGCAATCTACCTGTTCCAAAAGGAACAGCAATTGTTTCAAAGAATGAAAGCAGCCACTGTTAAAAACAGAAGCTACCAAAACTGTATAGGATTACTTTAAATTAACTTTGCTCAGGAACAGATCACCCTTACTATTTGTTTTGAAGCTAGCATTGTTTAAAGTCTTTGTTAAGAAAGCATTTAATTAACAACATATAGGGGAAAATGAGGTATTTAAGTAAAAAAAAAAAAAGATGCTTAATCATTTGTTATAAATATATTCCAGAATTGCTTCAGAGTAAGATTTCAAGCAACTGATGTCATGTCAGTTTGTTCCTTTTTGCTTTTGAACAGTTCTTCAGTCAGGGAGGTAAAATAATAGTGCTTTTAAGAAAATTAATTATTTTTAGTCTATTTTTTACTGCACATCTTTTCTCCAATGAAATGGTGTGTCGCTGACCCCCTCTTATAATATTGTTCCTGGTATTAGCTCAAGTGCAATAATTGCTTTTTCTTGCAGGCTGACTGAGGCATCGACCTGTGAAGTATGAGTTAAAGTTCAAATTATGCATCCTTTGTTCTTTGCTTTAGACTACCTGCTCTGAATATATAACACAACCAGTAAGACATCAAATAAGATGTCTTAAAAATGTATTTTTCAATTCTGAGGGTAGATCAGTATCTGGACAGGAGACAAGTGCATTATGTTTTTTTTTAAATAAACACAAGAACTTTACAATGAGTGTTAGTACTGTATCCTGGTTTACAGCCTATTCCTTCCCTTGTCTGTTTTTTAACAGATTAGCCTCAGTGCTAAAGTGTACTATGTTCAGTTAGAGGTTTTTGTTACAAAAAAAAAAAATTGTAGCAAAACCCCCTTTAAAGCATCAGTTGATTTATCCATATACACTATGTGAAGTTCTTTATGGTCAATGGGTTAAAATATTACATGATAAAAAGTAAGACTGTCACAGGTACAAGAATTAACTATCGCATGAAAATGTCAGCATTGTGTCTGGTATTTTTGCTACTCTTCCATCTTTATGAGTTATATGCTTGTTGTTATAATCAAGCTACAGATCTTAAACAAATGTATAGCTGAGACTGGATATTAGGAAAGGGCTAGGAAGAGGGAAAATACTATTTGTACTTTGGCAATTCACTGCAGCTCCCATGAACAGTTTATTAACATGGGTAGCCTGTCATGTCTTTCCTTCTCCCATTTCCAGTAGATCAGCCAGGCTATTTATTGGAATATTGGAAGAGTGAAGTTCTATTTAAAATACCATAAGATAATCAGATTAAATATTCAATAGCAACTTGATTTCCCTAGACAGCAAAACATTGCCATCTATGGCATATTGATACAACCCACATGTAATCAGATTTGTAGAGTCACATCCTATTCCTCTGAGGCCGAAACTGGCTGCTCTGTAGGCGAGACAGCTGCAACTACTTATGCTCTTGTTAATATGCAAATCCTGTCCATATGGAGTTGTTATTCTGGTCCATTCTTAGCTCCAAGCTTTCCCTGTGCTACTGAGTGAAGATACTATTTCTGTACTGTCCAAAGCCTGTCTATCGGTGAATTCATCTGTGTCTAGGTAGAAATCTCCACTGCTGTTGAGGATCCTGGGAAATAGAAGGCAAGGCTAAAACCCTTTAATGAAAATTAAGTGACCAAGCAGTGCAATACAGCCCTGTCTCTGTGAGATTGCCAACTTGTGCCAGCTTTGGTCAACATTATTCTTTGCTCAGAGGTTCTGCAATTAGATCAGATTTTCTAAAACACTTTAGTCTTGTGCATATATAAGAAAGAAAGGAGAGAAAACATTTTTGGGTGGTGCTGGTGTGTTGTTATAGTAACTTCAAAAGTCTAGGAATCTGAGACAAAACACTCCAAACAGTTGGCCTCTTGCAATTTCCCAATAGCCAAATGTTCCCACTGTGTTATTTCTACACCACTATCTCCTTTGTTAGTGATTTAGCGATACCTGTTAGCAAATTCTCTATACTTCTTATGCATAGATACTGAAGGTAAATTATAAATGGCTGTACTGGTCGGGCCAAAGATCCATCTCGCCCAGTGTCTTTTATCCAGTGACATCCAAAAGGGGGAGGTTAGGGAAGAATGTAAATACTGGTGATACTTCGCCTAAGTCCTCTCCTTGTCTCCCAACCCCTTGTGTCTCAGAACCTTCCTCATCCAGAAGTGGTTTCTATGTATTAAGTCATCTTAATTGGATTCTGTTCCAGGAACTTGGTCATTACTCTCTGAGTCTGTTAACTTTTAATATCTAATGTTAGATGACTAAGAGTTAAATCAGAGTAGAGGTTAGAACTGGGGATACTGGATGAAGTAATGTAGTTCTGTTCTTGTTTCAACCATTATCTCACTATGAGACTTTAGGAAATCATGTAATCTCTCTAAAGATTTAAAAACCTTACTTGTAAAATGTGACTAGTACTTACAAATCTTGAAAGCTTTTTCTCACTCTGTACCACGAGTGAATAAAATATCATTTACCATCCTCATCAGTGTCCTCTATATCAAAGAAGTTCTGTGAGAGAAGCACAAACATAAAAGAAGAAAATTTATTCCATTTAGACAAACTGCTGAGAAACTTGATACAAGAAAGACTCTTGTGATATGGTATGCTTTCTCTTGAACTCCATATTTTAAGTACCTAAATAATGTTTCTACCCACACATTTACATCAGGTGTAGCATAAGGCAAAATTATCATTTTTTTACCCTTATCATAAAGAATCTATACCTTTGTGAAACTGGTTCTTCTCACTGAGTCTGGAAAATTTACTCCATCTTGGAGCATAGATTTTGAACTATGAACAAAAGATATTTAAAGGCTGTTTTATGCTAATGACAATATTTCATAGAATAATGCAAAAAAACCAGAAGCCTTTTGAGAAGGCTGAAATTAGCCCTATACTATAGGGTGCCTACTCTGCAAAAACTCTATAGCAATCATGGCTATTAAGTGAGGCATCTATAGTAAGTGAGGCATTTATAGGCAGTAGTCTGAATACAACCCACGGGGACTGACACAGGAGGCAGGCAGGAGAGGTAGATATTGAAAATACTGCTCAGCATGATCCAAAGGCAACTGTCTAAAGGCAGCAGGATTTTTTACATATGCCTCCTTTGGCATGTGAAGAGCTGTCTCTGTAAGTGGTCTCTTAAACTAACGGGGCTGAACAGCCTCGTCCTTGATTCATGCTTCTGCCTTGTTCAAGCTCTGAAAACCCAGCATTTTTTATTTATCTGTCCTGAATAACTTTATTTAGTAGTCTTATCTTGAGTTTTTAAACTAGTATTTATACAGCACACAGTGGTAGTTATCACTTTCTCTTAAAAGTACTCACCACAATGGTGACAATGTATGCTTTCTGCTCTCCCTCCCTTCTCTTTGAGTACAGCCGTTGGACATAAGGATATCACTTTTTCACAATGAGTATAGTAAAGCAGTGAAATGGGTTGTGCAGGGAGGTTGTATGTTCTCCATCCCTAGAGCTTTTCAAGATCCAAGTGGATAAAGTCCTGAGCAGCCCGGTCTGATGTCCTAGCTGAGCTTATTTTGTGAGACCTCCTGAGGTCCTTTCCAACCTGAATTATCGTACGATCCTGTTCCACTTCGACAATAAAGACAACTGGATGCATATATTTCACATCTTGAATAGCGCTCTACTCTTCGAGCTACTGCATTTAAAAACAGAGAGTCAACAGATTTTTCTCTGGCAATCTATTTAGTAAAAGGCTGACCCTGCTCTCACGTAATGAAAAGAAGTTCTCCAGATTTAGGAGGGATTTCCAGGATGCAATCCCAGAGTGACAGAGAGGCCTCTGCCATCACTAAATAAAGTGAAGAGAGTCAGGATTTCAGAAACACTCTTTTCTTGTGTATTTTCCTTCTTGGTAAGACTACATGCCTCCTTGCTCAGTGTACTGATGTTAGGAAAATTTCCACTCAGCATGTTAGTTTTTGTGGATCCATTTCTGAAGGCTTACAGAAATTTTTTTGGAGTATAGTTGGAACAATTTTTCATTTCTGCTACTGAACTGGATGCTGCTCTCTGAGCAGCCAAATGACTGTTAACAGATTGTTTGAATGTTTCTAATCTGTTTTGAGTCAAAAACAAAACAGATGAGCATGGAATACCTTAAGTGGCAATTTAAAATAACCTGGCTGTCTTCAATGTAATCTCTTGTGATAGTTTAACTGCTGGGAGGCTGGTGGGGACTAACATCTTAATTTGCTAGGGATTTCTCCAAAATAGCTGTTCAGCTGTTCTGTGATGGGAGGGCTAGGATTCAGACTTCCACCTTAGAGGCTGAATATTGACAGTACTGCAGTCCTCACAGCTGCCATAGCTGAATTCCTTTTCCTTCCCTTTTCACAGTTCCTGGCTACCTTTTTCCTTCTGTTCCTCTGTGAAAATGTGACTACTTCTGTCTCTGTTTGTTACCAGACATTTGTGGAGCAGCTCATAACCAGGACTGCCCCAGCCATCGCTGTAGTCTTCTCTCTTAATTTCTGTACTAACATTAAGACAACGTTGGCAATGAAGTTGTGAGAAATACTGACAGCGAACTGAGATTTAGAACTGCAGTTCAATATATTTGTAGAAACCCTTACGAGAGTTTGGAAACAATAGCTGAATATATTTGCATAGATGAAAAAGAGCTAGTTTACATGCCTGCAACTGGTTGCTTTATTACCTGCGAAGACTTAGCCCTCTTCTTCCTAATAAGCATTGAAAACCTCATGATACTATTTCTGTGTATTCCTTCTTAAATATATTACAAAGGGGGTTAAAAAATACCAAATATGGTGTATAGCCATAAAAGACAGGATGCTCTACAAAGCTTTCCTAAGAGGCAGCAGGGAATGACTTTCAGACTGCACCTTTCTCCACGAGTGTTCTTTGTGTACGGCATATATTTAAGGAACATCCATTAGCAAGTTTCTGCAGGGAAAACATATCCATCAGACAGCATGCTAATGAACAAAGTGCTAAATGTGAATTCGCATCTATTGTAACAGGGAAACAAGTCAGGTTTAAAAGCCTTTGAGATGGTTCTACGTGTTTTAGTGTAACACACTGCAAATGCTATTTCAAAATCATAGTTGACTTTCCCTGATACAAGAACATTAACTGATGGTTAATATGTTTTCTAATAAAATGTGTTTTCCTGGAGGCAGAACTAGCTAACCAAAAATCTCATCATTCTTGCACTGTTTTTCGCAGAGAACTATTTCAACAAAATATTACTGACTGAAAGGAGAAGAAACCAGAATGATCTGTCTTCTAGAGTAATCCTGGAATAAATGTTCTGAAATGTTACTTGTTAAATGTAGAATTAATACATCTGAATAAGTAAAATAAACAACAATAAGTAAAACAGAACAACTCTGTGATCATGATACTTGCCATCTCTGAAAAAAATCTATGGGAAAAAATGTCTGAAATCAGATGTTACAGGAATGTTTGAGGAGCTAAAATCAGTATTTACCAAGCCCTTGGGGGTTTTGGGTGTAGGGTTTTTTTTACCACTTGAAAGTTGAATTTTCGAAACACTTATATACGAGGATAGTTACTGCTTTGTCTGTTTAAATAAGCATCTGTAGTTATAAATACTGAATTCTTCAGCTCTTGCAGGTGGTTAACAAAAAAAAAGGTGCTTTCATGAATTCTTGGAGGAGTTGTTTTTGTTTTGTGGTTTCAAGGAATTTGTTTCAACTTCACTATTTTCTGAAAAGCAGTTTATGTTGAGAAGTCCTTCTAGGCTGTGAAAAAACTTCATGGTTTTAGAAGATATTAGAGGCGAGTGAACTCTTTTAAGACACAGAGGTACAAATGTGGAACAAAAAAATCAAAACTTCTCAGAAAGCATCCTGCTGCTTTTGAACTTTAAGTAGTGGTCATGTTCTAATCACTTTGACAATATTAAGAAAGATAGTTTGATAACTAAATTTAAAACTGCTACATGCATAAGGGAATAAAAGTGGCATTAGAATCTCAAAAAATTTTAGTTCAAAAGCACTGTTATATGATTTTGCAACTTTTACTTATTTCAAGAAACACCCTTACAGCATTGACTATTAGTGATTCTGAATCAAAGTTGACATTTATTTTATATAGACAAATGAGGCAATTTACCCTCTCTGCTCTTGTTTTATTGTTTGAATAGGTCACAGTGTCCTACTTCTAAAACACATAAACACTGTGGTTTTTTTTTTCCTCCTTGATAACCGCAGAGAATGACTTGCAATTCAGTGATGTCAAACAGCATTTGTATATATTTATCTACTACTTGTCACATTTTCATCTAGAGGATCCCAGCCAAGGAGGAAAGTTCTCTTGTAGTAGGAACTCTACTTACAATGAAGAGAGTCTGTTTCCCAGGGCACTTTCACAGCCAGTATTTGTCTCTGAATGTCTGTCCTCCTCCTTTGTGTTCTTTCCTTTCACTGACGCATATTAGCAAAGAGAAGTTGACTGCAAATTAATTGCTTTGCCTTTTCTCATTCTTTTACCCCCTCCTAATAACTTGTCATGTACAGTGGCCTATACAGCTAGTGTTAGTTTTGCATATCTCCAGTGGAATAGATCCCAAGCTCTAATCAAAACATCTTCACTGCCATTATGATCACCCTTTAAAAATTACATTTCTAGCATCAATTTACATGAGTTATCGATTAAAAAAAAAAAAGAAAAAATCAGTCTCAGTTTCACAGCTTTTCAGCCCCAGCCCACTCTATGCAGCTGTATTGTTTTGCAAATTAGAAAAATATAAAATGAGACAACATTTTCCTTTCAAAAACGCATTGTCATTTTCCTGGCATCTTCATACTAACAGTATGTTTCAAATGTTTTCACTTTTGTAAAGTTTGCTTCGTGACAAATTTAGCTATTATATTAATCTGTGTAACAACAATTTAGAGCTAACATTTAAAAATTGAAAGCTAAAATGCAACTTCGTAGGCAGAAATTTTGGATTTTTGTCCATGTCAGCACAGCAGGATGATTTTTTTCCAAGCAAGCCTAGTTAGAATAGTGACTTGTCAACAGATCAAGTACATAGCTGAAATAAGCGTTCCTTGCTTTAAAACATCTGATCTGGATTAATTATCCATTAAAACACCAAATCAAATACAAAAGCTGCTGTTATTTTGCCAGAGTCTGTGAAGAACGTAACATGATTTTTGCCCAGGAACAGCATAACCTCAAGCTGAAATATGTAAGCCAAAGAACTGACGATGTGCTTTATCTCTTGAGTTTGCATTTTATAGCTAGGGAATAAACTCCTGAGGACCATGTTACCTCTAAGTTTCGAGCGTGACTCTGAAGCTTGAAATTTCCATTGCTGTGTGATACTTTCCTGATCAAGAACTGCATGAGAAGAATACTTTGTATTTTATGCATACTGTTATCCTATGGAACTATAATGTAGTCAATTAATTAATTAAAATTGTTTGGTACAGTTGTGCAAGCATTCCTTTAAGAGAGTTTGCTCTCTAATGGGGCTGATGTATCTATCATTCTGCATTGTTTAAAAAAAAAAACAAAAAACCCAACCAAAAAACCCCAGCACTGCAATTATAATGAATGAAAATATATGTACTGCTAGTCAGTCACCCAGTAAATGAGAAGAAAGCCTGTCGGTTATTCCATCAGACAATACCTTAACAGATACTTTAGTGGTGGGAGGTAAAGGTTACATGGGCAGTTGAATTCCAATTTACATTTTTAATAAAGGGCTGTGCTTATAAAGGCTGCTGTTGTGTGGGGTTTTTTTTCTCAGAGCAATTGGCTTTTTGTCTGAATTATATATAGCAAGGAACAAAGGAAAAAACTTGTCTCTTCTGGGGAGCATTCAGGTCTTCAAAGACTTGTACATGTGCCTAGCAATTTCATGTTAATAACATTACTTTAAAATGCAATTACTGACAATAAAATTAATCATGGGCCTAACTTTCAGGATCAGTGACTTTTGCTTCAAATTGTTTTGGTGTGTGTTAAAATTGTCCCCAAACTGGCAACTCTGGAGATTGCCCCCCTCTCTGTGTGTTTGGAGTTAATACAGCTGGGTGAGGCATTCCTACCTTCTGCGCCAACTTGTTGCTACATTTCAAAGGTGAGAGATAGTGGTCATTCTCACTGGAAGTAAATCAGGGCTAATAGAATTATCCATTTATCCTTTAGAACAGATATTTCTTTTGTCAATTTTAATTGCTGTACACTGTGATAGAAAATCACTTTTGGATAAGTAAGACTAGACATTTTAAACCTCAGCTAACCCTGTCCTAGCTCTGCTGATATTGATATCAGTGGGAGTTTTATTATTGAATTCTAAAGCAAGACAAATGTTAAGTGCTTTGAAATTCACATTAAAGAGTAGTTATGTACACAACAACTATAATCTTATATAAAATATTGCTTAAACAGCCTTAGGGAATTCTTATAAAAAATATTCCTAAACCAGCCTTAGGGAAGCAAACTGACTAAAAGGGATGGTACCCTTAAAGTGGCTCCATTTAGTTGTTACATAAAAAGGTGACCAAGTTAAAAAAACAAAACAGAATAAATCAAATGTAAAACACTGCTTTTAACTAGAGCTCCCGCAGATTCACAGCACACTGTTCTGAGTGTTGATTAAATTTCCATTTTTAAAAGACATAGTACACATGTTAAAATGAAGATTGTTCATAAGAAATGTTTCATAATTTTCTTTATTCCTAGATGATGTGATATTATAGCCTTCCTGTCAAATCTGAACATAGTCTTTTGTAAAAGAAGCAAGGCTTTTTTTAGGCACTGCTGCTGGAGCAGCAGCAACATTTTCAAGCAATACACAAGATGGGTACCTAAATTAGTCATGCCTCAGAGTAGTGGACTGATAAGGTTATTTTAGGTCACACATCTGTGCAGGTAGAAAGCTCTCCCACTGTTGTTGTTAGCATTTAAGCTCTCTTCTGCTAACTTTATGCTTTCTATGGATCTAAGGTTCTTTTTTATCTGAGTCAACAAGAGCAATCTGCCTGTGGTGGCTAGGCCTTGGCTGGCTGCCAGGGGCCTACCCCGCTGCTCCCTCACCCTCCTCAACAGAACAGGGGAAGAAAATAAGATGAAAAAGCTTGTGGGTCAAAATAAGGACAGGGAGATAATTTACCAGTTACTATCATAGGCAAAACAAACTCGACTTGGGGAAATTAAATTATTTCCAATTAAAATAAATTTGTATGGTGAGAAACAAAGACAGATTAAAACAACTTCCCCCCGAGCAGCGCAGGGGGATGGGGAAGGGGGTCAGTCCATGATGGTTCGTCTTTGCTGCTCCTTCTTCTTCGCGCTTCTGCTGCAATGTGATCTCCTCCCTGGGCCAGAGGGGAATCCCTGCTCAGGTGCCTGGAGCACCTCCTCCCCTCCGTCTCCTCTGACTGCGGTGTCGCAGGGCCGTTTCTCGCACTTTTTCCCTCACCCCTCAGTGCCCTTTCTTAAATATGTTTTCCCTGAGGCGCCACTACCCACGGCCGAGGGGCCAGTCTGTGCCCTGCGGCGGGGCAGGTTCGCCCCTGTAGCCGGCTGGAACTGGCCATGTTCGGCACGGGGCAGCCCTGGCCTCCCCTCACAGCGGCCGCCCTGCAGCCCTCGCTGCCAGCGCCTGGGCACCTGTGCCCAGTACACTGCTGTATAGCGTGGACTGATTAAAAAAACATGGTTGCAAACTCATCCAACTACTGATAAGTTTTCAGAGAAATGTGTGATATCTTGCAGGAGGGTACACTTCGCATTCCTGGTGCTTTCCCATGTTTAGAGGTACATGCTAAAAAGTCTTGCATGAAGTTGAAACCGTTATTTGAGTTCCCCTCTAGAGGTTCAAAAAAAAAGAAAATCTTCTTTTTGTTCCACATACTTCTATAAATTTCTGGCATTTCATTTTTTAGGCCTTGTCCTAAAGCTGCTAAAATTTATTTCTTCTTTTTCTGTGAAACAGAGCAATCACTCGTACTCTTGGTTTTCTGTCTGCAGTGGTGCTGTTTGAAATAAGTAGTTGTGGAGTTGTGATCTTATGAACTTTAGAATTGCCATATTTTAGATTGAACCGATGATGCCTCAGCGCCCTTCACCTCTCCCTTCCTCTGACAGCAACTACATGGGGAGAGCTGCATAAGCCTTGAACCATCAGGGCCTATACCCTTGTTGAGGGGGGAGGGAGTGGATCTTCTTTAATCTTAAAACAAACAAACAGACAAAACCCCAAACAAACAAACAAAACCCAGAAACAAAAACCCTATTTAAATCTGTATTTTTTTCCCCATACAAATTTTGGAAAGTCTTAGCTTTCATATTCTATGGCAAAAAAATTCACTGTTGATTTTCACTTTCTATGAAAACGCATTCACTTTATTCAGTTTGAATTTATCAGCTCCATGTTTCAATTAAACAGGCAATTGTAGGAAAAACATTGTTTTTCCAAAGCAACATTTGTTACTGTCATTTACTTTATCAGAAAGTTTTTTCTTCTTAGTCTCATAGAAAATTCTGTAAACAGGGCGTTCTGTGGAGCAGCATTTATCCACGAATTGCACTTATATAAACAAAATCAGTACTTGTTTGAAATGCCTTGCAGATAGCTGCAGCAGTGTCAATCATTTGAAAGTAGGTACCTTTTTATAGAGTACTTCTCAGGATGTCTTCTTGAACTTTCCTTTGAATTTTACATAAAATAAATTAGTCCTTCCATCAGCCAGTAAATCAGAAGATTGAAATGAGTAGCTGTTTAAATCAACATGTTGTTATCATTAGGTACCACAGATACATATTAAAATATGGATATATTAGCTGTCTTTCCTCATCGTTCCCTTAAACCTAATCATAGGGCTGTCTTAGATGCATGACTTGCAGCTGAGCTGTAACGACGGCATCAGTCTCTTCAGAGAGCTCTGAAGGCACAGCTTCAGTTAGTTACTCTGGCAATGATGTGATTGAACTAGAAGATGGAAAAAGGCCTAATGAAATAATGTTCTGGTCAGACAAAGCAGTTCAGGAAAATGGTGTTTCCTTTTGTTCTGGATGTTGTTTAATCTTCTTCCGCTTAGCTTACATATAGCTTTGTATAGTTAGCTTTGATCAGTTTCAAATGTGAAAGAAAATCTGTGTGCCGGTTTCATGTCTCCCTCAGAGTGCTGTCCTGGCGTGCTTGAACTGAAGTGTTCACGACTTAATTTGAATGTGTTTTCCCTGTGTTTGAAAACTATCTATTCTTAACATTTTTTTCTTTGATGCATTTGTATCTGCAACATGAAGAACCCCTTCTTTAGAGATATTGCTAAAAGAGAGTCTGAGAAAGGTTTAAGGCAAGGCAAGAGTTCTTACCTACATTGAACTTAAAAGGTTTAACTTTTATGGGGTTTTGTATCAGCTGTGATGATTGTTAATGTGTCCTGGTTTTGGTTAAAAAGTCACTGTCGATGGGTGTTTGTTGTTGTTGGTTTTTAACAAGTCCGTCATATATATAGATCCTCTCTTGTCTTCCAAAATACAAAATTACAAAAGTATCCTGTGTCTTGTATCCTTGAGCCCAAATAGGAAAAATACCAGATGGGTAAAAAGACTTGAGTCTCTCATTTGCCAGTTGCTCATAGATAATCTGCTCTTGTGCTTCCCTGTCACATATAGAATTTCTAAATTCCCCAGGACCAAATAAACTTTTCTGCTGTTAAATATTCAGAAAATTTCCAGGAATGCTTAAGTGTTAACAGGAATGTCAGAATCACAAGCACAAGTACAGCTGAAATATCCTCTTGAAAAGTATTGCTTTGTAAGTGCTTTAGGACTTGTCACGCAAATACTCTTGCAAGCCTGTCTGCGTAGCAGCGTATAGAGCAATGGATGCTGTTATGTCAGGGAAGACTAGAAAAAAGACTTTAATCAGGTGAGGTTTGTTTTGCTTGGAGGGAGCAGTTCAGGACAAATAGTGAATCGGGGACATTATTGAGTTCCAAAGTTGGGAGTTTGATTTAATATGTTGTCTTTTCAACTAAAAACACAAAGGAAATATGTGCATTAGAATACACGCATTGCAAAAAGGAAACACTAAAATCTTGAACAGTAGAGATTTAGCAGAAGAATTTTGACCTCACCTGCAATGGCAGTTCATGGGGAGTAGAAGAAAGGTGGCTTCCAGGTACCCAGAAATGGTTTGGAGTCAAGATTTTAGATTCTGCATATAATCAAATAGAAAGTCCATCCAAAGCATTGGTTTAAGGTGTTTCATACAGTAAAACTGTTTCATAGGTAAGGTATTGGTGGATTACTTACAAAAACCTGTTTTTATGTCAGTAAGAGACTTTTCTTCCAGCCTTATGAGCTGCTCAATGTTTTAGACTGACTCCACTGACTGCAATAAGGAGTGAACTTGCTAAGGACTTCAGAGAGTGAAAGGTCTATATGGAATCAGAGAAGTATGATCTTCCTGAAAGTATGATCACTTTCCCAGAAGCGTAGGGTACAGTTAGTCTCCTTTGTTGAATTGTTATTCTTAAACGCAAAGGGTCTTGCTTTCTAGGCTTATCTTAAGCTGCATGTGATATGCAAGTTTCATGACTGAATATTTGTATAAACTTTGTGCAAGAGAAGCCACAGTCTTTCCTCTTTAATAGCAGTACAAGTGGTGGTACAATTGCAAGAGGGGAAAAAAAGGATGGTGGAGTAGATAATTCTTAATATATAAATATGGTGAAACAGCTGTTAATAAAACCTCCTTAAATAGGGTAAAGCAGACAAAAAGAAAAGTGTGTTATTTTGTCACTGACTAGAGTTGGGTGAGATGTACAGATATTTCAAATTATCATCATCAAGGTTGAAAGAAATTTATATTTTAACTGAATTGCTGACATAAAAAGCACTGAAATCGATGTGCTTCTGAAAGAAATTAAAACCACACATAACAATTCAAAAAGCACTCTTCATCGAAAAATGCATAATTTTAGTAGCCAAGCTTGATTTTTCAAATATTTATAAAAGAAGATTTTATGAAAATATTCCACATTTTTTTCATGCTTCCTGGATAGTTGGTACAACTGTGCGTGAGTAAATGCTACTTCAAGCCACTTCAGCTATGTAAAGGAATATTCCCAAAAGGCAGGCGTATCTTTAAATGATGTAAAGCTCCATGCCACTCTGAAAGCTATCTGTGAGGCTATATGAAGCTGTGTGCTAGGATGTACACTAGTGAAATGACTTTTCTGTCTCTGTGCCTGTATCCCAGGCTATACTCGGAGACTTTTGGCCACGGTTTAGGGTTTAGCCTCTCAAGTAGCTATGGAATGACTGACCAAAAACTGCTGAAGTCACTGAAAAGACTCTTGTCTTTTCTAGAATTGCACTCAAGTGAGCCAGGACTTGTAATTGAGTTGAAGTTGATGTCTCGGAGCTTAGAAATACGAAATAGTTTACAGAAAGCTTTTCAGAGTTGCTTATTTTTGGAATTGTAAGCTAGCCACTAAGCCCTTTTTTTCTTTCCCTTTTTTTTTTTTTCCCCCTTCAAGGGCTCTTGGTTCAGAAATGTGTTCCAGAGACTGATTTTAATATGCTCAGGTAAGAGAACCAATGCATTGTCTCTCTGCAAGATGATGATTACCAAAAAAAAAAAACCAACCCAACCAGTTGTAATCACAATCCCAAAAGCAAAAATATCTAATAGTAATCACATTCATCCAGAATTTGGAAAGATTTTAAGTGGGGAAAGTGATTGTCCCAAGAACTGCTTATGCTCCGTAGAAAATGGGGAAATATTTATCTAGTCTTTAGGTTTCCTTGAGTGTTACTTTTAATAGAGCATTTAGTACCACCTCTCAGCTTTTTGTAACTCAGTTCCATTATTCTGGGAACAATTCAGGAAAGAAGTAACATGTGTGTCCCTCCCACAGCTTTACAAAGGTGTGCCTATCAGTTACACCTGCAACACCTCTGGCTCCAGGACCCAGATGTGTATGTATGTGTGTGTGTAAATTAGCTACCAATGACACACAAAACATGAGGCCCAAGTACTCCAGATGAGTAATATATATGCATTTGGGATGGCAGTAAGTAATGCCGGTTGCAATTCTCCACATTTGGATGATTGGAGAAGTGTGCTTTGTCTTTCATAAACAGCTGAGTGGGAGTATATGCTTTGCTGCTGCTGCTCACCACGTAAGTGTTAAAGTTTGCATGTAAGCTCTTATGACCCATCTTAGAATAAGAAGATTCCTGTAGAAGGAAAGTATGATAATATTTTCTGGAAGAGCAAATTTTACTAAGGAGTTTTCTTCAGCTATTGATAGCCCTGACTGAGAATTTGCTTTTATTTAACCTATGTGAACCTAGAATGCCAGGAAGTAACGTTTCTTTAAAGCTATTTGGTTAAAGAGATTTTGTCTCTAGGGCACAAAATGAAATGAGAAAGTGTTGTTTGTTTACCAGGGTAATGCTTGGAATTAAAATCTTGGTTTAACTTGTGTTATTTCACAGTTGGTTGAAAGAATACATTAAGATAGATTCAAATCAGGAATTGGAGTACTGTGCTGCTTCTAGGGTAGCAGAGGTCTAGGTGACTGTATAGGGCAGCATAAAAAACTTGCCAAACTTAACTGTTTTCAAATTGTTACACATTATCAGTGTAGTTCAGCTCGTGGGGGCTGCATATAGATATGCAATCAATGGCTTTGCACCAAAACCAGCTCTGATCGAGGCAGTAATGGAACAGGGATTCATACTGCTCTGCTATTAGTAATTTTAAGGTGTAATATATATTGGTCTATGAACCTATAAAATGCTGTAAACCAAGGAAAGGAGTAGATTGAAATGACAAGTTAGATGTATCCTGCAAGGGATAGCCATTATAAAACAGCTAATATTGTAAAAGCATAGTAAATGTTGTCTGAACTCTGCTCTATTAAAATTAATGGAAATTCTGTGATCAAATTCAATGAGGAACGTGGGTAAACACTCCTGAAAGCCCTGTCCCTTTAGGCCAGTTCTTTATCTATTTGGTATTGTTTAAATCTGTAAGTGCAGTTATGAACTGCCTCGGTAGCTGAGTCTTCTGTTTTCATCTAATACACAATTGGACTGAGACTTTCAAAGCAGTTCATTGATTAAAATTGATGGGAAAAGAGTAGCCAAATTCTCTGCACGTTTTGAAAATTTTAGCCTTTGGGTGTTGACTTGCAGTCTTTAATCAGTCCTTAATCAAGTAGAATTCTCGCTGGGACTTTTGCTTGAATAAAAACTACACAATTTGATCTTTTGGCAAGAAGGTTTTACAGGAAACTGGTCTCTGCAAGCAGAAGAAAATTTATGCAAGACAGGTTCTAAAGTACATGAGAACAAACATCTCTTCCCAATTATAAATAGCTAAGTGCTTTTTATTGGTTGTGGTGGTGGTTTTTTGGTGAGCAAGAATATACTAACAGGTAATCTGAAATGCAAATAAAATGGAAATAGTTGCTTCAGTTGGCATAATGCTTCCACGTATTTCTAGTTGACTTTTTTGTATCACAAAAAACTTTTTCTTGCATGTGTCATATAGTTTTACTTTAATTTTCAGTGACTGCTTCTTATAGAACAGACTGCTTCTGAAGTCTGAAGAGGCATTCTCAGAGAGATGGATACCCTGATCTGCTGTCTAAGTACCATCACTTATGGTGTATTCATCAGAATCTAAACTCCAAAATTGTAGATATATTTCTTTTATGTATATTATATATTTAAACAGACTGCTTCTGAAGTCTGAAGAGGCATTCTCAGAGAGATGGATACCCTGATCTGCTGTCTAAGTACCATCACTTATGGTGTATTCATCAGAATCTAAACTCCAAAATTGTAGATATATTTCTTTTATGTATATATATATATTTATATTTCTGCAAAGAAATTTGTGACTTAAACTAAAATGCAGCTGTACTATTAAGAAAATCCAGTTTACAGGCTTGAAAGCAAGTAACATTTTGGCATTTTCTTTTTGGCAGTTCAAATGATCACATATTTATTTTGAAGTGAGGTATAGCTAGTATCCAGATTTTTGTTCTTTAAAGCAATGAGCAAATTATATAAAAAACCCGAGATGGTCTGCTGAGATTCAAATTCCACAAGACAAGAATTTCCAAGTTTATTCTTTTTTTCAGAGGAGCAGTGGTGATAAAGGGCAAAACCCCTCTTTTGAAATATGGAGAAAGTGTATAGGGACACTGTCTTACATAATACAGTGCTGTACTTAAAATAGGTCTAAAAGTTTTGTTATTTAAAGCACAGGGAAATTGCAATCCTGTCAATTCCAACACTACAAATTCCAGAGGTGCACTGATTTCCTTACAGCTCCTGTGCACCAGTTTTTTTACATTGACACTTCTGGGGTTGGGCTCTATTTTTGTAAATGCTTTGAACCTCACTTTTGTTTAGAAATTATTCTCAGTTAAAGGTAGTTCTGAGAAGTGTCCACTGCCCTTTTGGATTCCTTTAGGACATTCAATAAGGAAAATCTCATAGAAGGAAAAAAAAAAGGAAAGCAGGAAACACCTTATTAGGCAATGAAGTCTGTGCTTGCATAGCCTCCTTACAAAACTGTCCTTCCTAACACCAGTAAATCCTCTACTTGCATAAAAGTTCCTCATACACACAAATTATAGTATATGATGAGAATGTTTTCTGCAAGTGATATGGAACAGAAGCCTTATTGGGGGCCATTGACAGAACCACCGGATTTGGTTTTAGGCACTTAAAATGAACTTTAAGTTGTAATGATGTGTTGTGAAGACAAGAGCAAATCAAATATTCAACAATTAAATTAATAGAACTGGGAAAATGGAAAAATGCCTGATATCTTTTCTCTGAAGCTATAATTACATGCACTGTGGAGAAGCCTTGTGTAAAATTGTATGGTGACTGATCCATAATTATGGCATTTAAAATGGGGAACTCCTTTTTATAAAGGAAACCAGAAGTTCAAATTCTCCCAAATTTTAAAGGTGTCAATACCATTTGTGGAAAAAATTAGTTTTCCTCCCAAATTGAACAAATCAAACATGCTAGGCCTCAAATATAAATGACCTTGAGTTCTTGAGGATTATATATGATGCTGTATCCACAATTCTTGCTATAAGAAATACTTGTGATGTTCTCAAGTTTAGAATTCAGATGATATTGGTGAAAAACACTTATGCTCTCCTGTATTCTCCTGCTCTGTCTTCACTGGGACTGCAAGAGCTCCTTGTAAAATGCAGCTGCTGCCCTTTGGCTCATACCTGCTTGGAGCAAAGATCTCCAGACTGTCAGGGCCCTGGGTGTCCTGGCGTTGTCGGAAGCCTGTGCCCACCTTGCTGATCCTCACCTCACCTGACCTCCCAGCTCAACCTCGGACGCTGCAGACCTAGCAGCCCCGTCCTGCTGCCCACTGGCAAAATGCATGTCGCAGAGAGGGCCGGGGCTGTACTGAATTAGCATCTTTGAGTCTCAGGGCAACAGGTAGCACTTTCTAGAGTAGTTCCCTAATATGATCTGCATTACATGTAGTATTTTCAGAGAAATTTTGAAAGAAAGAATAATTGAAGACCTTCATAAAGGAAAAGGGATTAGAAAGCAACATATATTTATTACAATGTAGTTTGCGTAAGACCGACCTGGTGTCTTTCTTTCCTAAAAAACATTCTGAACAAGGGAAATGTGGTGAATGCAATCAGTTTTTTGTAAAATATTTATTGTTAAATGGAAAATTATTGGTCAAAATGGTGGTGATTTTGGGAACTAACCAAAGAATTGTATGGTGAGTACAGGAAGAACTAGATGGCATTTGTCATAAGATAGTTTTAAATTTTTCCTGCTGAAAACAGTGGCAAAGGTGGGTATCAGACTTAAAATTTCTAGGGTTCATCTGACCTGTGGTATGATCCTGTCGTACTTCTTGTTATGTCTTATGTGGTGAATTGATAATATAATCCTGCCACAAGATCAAGGCTAGGTTTAACAGAATTCATCTCCACCTTTACCAAGCATTGAAGTTGAGTCTTGGTCAAGAGCTATTGAGGAAACTCCTGTATTATTTATGTCTGTCTATATAGAGAATGATTTTCACGATATATTTGTGTATGGGAACCAAAATGACTAATGGAACAGAGCAGTCATCTTATAATGAAGGGACAAGACTGGAAAAAAGGCAGCTGGGACATAAGAAGGCTGAGAGTTGTTATGATCAAAGTTCACAAAAACATGAAGGTCACGGGCAAAATGAATCCTGCAGTGTTTGAGCTACAGTGTATTGATGAAACTATTAGGAGTTTGGTTTAAAGCATAGAAGAACGCACTTCTTGGACTTCTGAAATTTATTGCCAAAGGAGGATGTGGAGGCAGATTCAAATTCATGGACAAGTCCATACAGAGATACCAAGTGAATAGGCAGGGATGTACTTTCTAATATCCTTCATCTAATAAGATGCCAGTGAAGCATGGAAGAAGCGGAATACAAAGACTGGGCTTGTGTGATTTCCCCCGGGTAACATCTGCTTGTGCCACTGATGCAGACAGGATGCTGGTCCAGGTGGGACACCACTCTGACCCAACAGGGATATCCTTATGTTCCTTTATTTTTAAGCTTTAGTATATTAAAAATTGTGTACCAATATATGAACCCTACGATTTGGAAGGAGATTTTCATTTCAGCTGGATTAATGCTTTGTCTTTTGATAAGTAAAATAACAGGATAGTCTCTCAAGAAGGGATGGTTTCAACCTGGCATGTACAGCAGAAATCCACCATTCAGTAATTCTTCTGAAGATTAGATGTGGATCAAGGAAGGAATGATAAGAAATTCTTAGGTAAATTGTATGAATCTAAATGTGACAGTGTGTTGGCAAATCAACAGACATTCTATTCCCACAGGCACAGTAACCCTATGTACAGGCTTGCTGCTTTACTCTTACTGTCCACAGTACCTCAAAACAGGACACTTGAGATACAGGGTACATTACAGTTAAGCTAGATGGGATGTTTTGGTAGCTGGTAATATGAAGTATTATTGTGGAAAAGACATTTTCTAGTAATCAAGCAATAGCCGATGCATATTTGGCATGCAGCAGAACAATAGTGGACTAGGCATCTCGGCCTCAAAGCAAGTTTGTAACAAATGCCTACTTTTTAGGGACCACATGCTGTTGTGTAATTGGTAACTGAAGAATTTTGGTATTCTCATATGACAAGTACCACACAATATAAAGTACTAGAATCTAACTGATGTCTTATAATGGACATCTGTCTCTGGATCCACTGAAATGGTGATACCTCTGAAACAAGTATTCTGGAGGGGCTTCTCAAGCTATCAAAAATTAGATTTTCAAAAGTCCCATATGTTTCAACAGTAATAGGTAATTTCTGATTTTGTTAATATTCTACACATCCATCCTAATAGCTTGCCATGTTGTCTCCAAGTTTTTATGGTCTTTTTTTCTCTAACCTTAACCTAAGTTGTGTAAAAATGGGGGCCTGTCCAGTCTCGGAACACTGTAAGCAAACCTGTTCAGCTGTTCATACCCGTTTGCTTTTCTTTGCTGCTTTTATTTGCTGTGTTACAGTTTTATCTGTCCCTAAGGCATACTAATTTACAACTCCTTTTTACTAGACCAATAAAGAGATTTTGTGCTATAGCTTTGCTTTATTATCTGATGCTCTGAAACACTGGCTCAGATAGAACAGTGCTGCATCAACTGGAAATTGAATTGCAGCAGCATCTTTTTGTTGTAGGTTTTTTTTTTCTGATTTGAGATTTGTCTGATAAATTGAGCAGTTGCTCTTTGTGAACGTGCCACAGCGTGTCTGTTGCAGATAGGGGGGAAATTCCAGCTTCCTGTGGTTCACTGTATGCCACAGATTTTGGTTTTCTTATTGTTTTCATTTTTTAACAAAAGAGGTGGATCTCTGTCATTAAAAAGTGTGTTAAGATCAAAAATTCATAATGAAAGAAAAAGCTGGTTGAACTACAGCTGCAAATATATTTAAATAAGTAGATTGCTAAACTTTGATTAATGTGAGTTACAGAGATGATCCTCTGTAGTGGGAGTTTAAGACTTTATCCACCATTTTCCAAAAAGGGCATTAAGACTCCTGTTTATATAGTGGTGTTCAGGTGCACCCAGAATATTTTTCAGCTGTGTTTCAAAGCTGTGATAGAAAGATCTCTGATCTTGAATCGGTGATTCAAGTTCAGGGTAAAACCTGAAAGAATTGCTGGGACCAGAGAACAATTGCACCTGATAGCACATAGCTGAGTCCGATGAATGTTGAATCCCTTGTGGTTAAGACCTCAGGCTGCAAAAAGCAGACAGTCCAGCAGAAGTCTTATATTTTTTTAGTGGCAAAGGAGCTCTGAGCAAATAGTGGGAAGGTTTTTAGACAATATGCTAACAGGAACTAAATCCTGTAATAGGGTAATTAATAAGGTAATAAGGGGCTAAATCCTTGGGATGCCTGGTGTTCTATAGGAAAAATTGTTCTGGTTTCTAACAAAGAATTGTAGAAATGGTCAGAAATATGAGAGAATTCATGAACTATATCACAGAGCAGAGAAAGGGCATAAAATACTTTCCTGGACACTGGGAAAGGCTACATAAGTGTCATGGTTTAACCTCAGTCGGCAACTAAGCACCACGCAGCTGCTCGCTCACTCCCCCCCCCCGGTGGGATGGGGGAGAGAATTGGAAGAGCACAAGTGAGAAAAACTCGTGGGTTGAGATAAAAACAGTTTAATAATTGAAATAATACGATAATAATATGATAATAATAATACACAAAGCAAGTGATGCACAGTACAATTGCTCACCACCTG
Organism: Aptenodytes forsteri; assembly: GCF_000699145.1. Lineage (NCBI taxonomy): Eukaryota > Metazoa > Chordata > Aves > Sphenisciformes > Spheniscidae > Aptenodytes > Aptenodytes forsteri. The sequence goes on along the minus strand of NW_008796218.1, from coordinate 9,726,740 downwards.
CCGACCAA
>NW_008796218.1:9718935-9726426 GCF_000699145.1 Aptenodytes forsteri | reverse complement strand
GCCAGCTTTCCCCAGTTTATGTACTGAGCATGACGTCACATGGTATGGAATGTCCCTTTGGCCAGTTTGGGTCAGCTGTCCTGGCTGTGCCCCCTCCCAGCTTCTTGTGCACCTCCAGCCTTCTCAGTCGGTAGAGCATGGGAAACTAAAAAGTCCTTGGCTAGTGTAAGCATTACCTAGCAACAACTAAAACATCGGTGTGTTATCAACTTTGTTCTCATCCTAAATCCAAAACACAGCACTGTACCAGCTACTAGGAAGGAAATTAACTCTATCCCTGCCAAAACCAGGACAATAAGACATCTATAGGTCTTCTTAGAGACATCCAAGAACTTAAGACTGTGAGAAGAAATGTGTAAGGCAAGCAAATCCAAAATAGTGGCTGAAGATCTGTTTTGAGACCACTGGCATTCTTGGATTCTCTTTTGTGACATGGTATGGGGGTGTACTTTCTCTGACTATTTTGTAACATATCTGTTTATAACATTTTGTAATTTTCTGTAATTATTCTGTAATTTTTTTCATCTGATCTAACCATCTTTCTGGTCTAACTAAATAGAGGGCTATGAAAAGATGGATCACTATAAGGGAGGAGTAGTTAACATATGGAGAGCTTGCTGATCTACAGAAAGATGGTAGCATGGGCTCTGGACAGTATTGGATCCAGGGGTCTAGAAGCCATCACTGAGCAGCAAAGAAGACTTGTTTGGTTAAAAAAACCTTGTTGTACGCGTCACTCGGTTCTTCAAGAGAAAAAAAAAAAAGCAAGTGCTTGACAACTGTAGATCCTTATATGTTACACCTATTTCCCATTAAGAAATGATATTTCAAATAACCTGCTACTTCAGGCTACAGTGCCTTGTAAAAGCAGAATTATTTTCTGCAGCTGCATTATGGATGTTGAAAATTGTGTGGTTCTGTGACTGCCAGTCCCATTAGAGGCTCTGTAGAGATCAATAATTGGTATGATAAATTATGTTTTCGTGCTGGAAAACAGATGCTTCGTAGGCAATTAAAAAATAGAAAAGCTTTTTAGAAATCGGGAAAGATTTATAACAAAAAAAATATTTCTTTACATTTTAATTAAATAATTCATTTAACTCTGTTAAGTTGTAAACTCTTATCCGTGCTCTTTAGTCAATATTCTTGTTTTGTTCTTTCTACCTTTCATGTTATTGGATTGAAGCACTTGTCTGAACAGTGTCCTGCCAGCAAGGCTTTGTATCAAACTTCCATTTCTGTATTAAGGTAATTGTTACGTGGGATGGATTTGTGACTGAAGGAAATGAATTTCAGGAGTCAGTGGACTTCCTTTGTGTTATGTTCTGCTCTGAATAAAATAACACTTACCAGGATGAAAGGATTAGGTATGGTTCCAGAGGGTGGTGTTTTGGCCATTGGTTCCAGGAGTTAGGTTGGGATTCCAGTTCTTGCTCCAATGTCTCTTTTGCATTTTATTGCATTGTGGTGTAATACAAACTGCTCACAGGCACTGGAACAAGGAGGATAGCTGGGCCTGTGCTCTCTCCTGTGAGTCGTTGGCTTAGTCCTGTTTAGCCCTTCCACTAGAGCTCAGTAAACGTTTAGTGATTACATGTATGTCAGAGCTATTTTCAAGAGGATTAGGAGCACCTCTGTGGTTTAAGGGGGGAAATGTGGGTCTGAATCTCCCACAGAGTTGCCCAAAGGAGGGTGTAGGACCTCATTCTTTGAGACACTCAAAATTTAACGGGACAAAGCCCTGAGCAAGTTGACTTATCCTTGAAGTTAGCCCTGCTCTGAGGAGGAGGTTGGGTTAACCAAAAGTATAAATTATGCTATGATTTTATAATTTCATAATAATTTCATAAATCTCATAAACATCTATGAGGTTTCTGTTTGCTGCTTTTTGGGAGTCCCCTCCACAGGAACTAAAATCCTCCCGGCCTTCGTCTTTGCAGACTACTAATCCAAGTCTGGATGCTATTCTGCTATTCCTGGGACCAAGTACCAAAGTTCTTTTGTGTATCCCAAATGCTTGAACATGTGACTTTTAGACAAGAAAACAATACTTATGTCCTTTCCCACTATTTCAGGGGAGTGGCTTGCATGATTAAAAGGAAATCTTGTAGCACATGGGCCTATTTTCAAAATTAAACAGATTTATGAGAAAAGGAAGAGTTAGGATACCCAGAAAAAGTAAAGCCCTGAGGCAAAGTAATCCATTATGAAATCCTTCTGTAAAAGTATTCCTTTGAAGTTAATTTTTATGGAAATGTTGGTTCAAGTTGCATGTTCTTTCTTAGAGGTAGGATATGATTTTATATTAGTTACTAAACAGGTCATTAATATTCAGTGCCAAAATCATTATTTTTGCAGAAAGTAATGTAATTACATGCTGTCCAGAGAGGAAAAGTAAGTATGTAGTGCACATGCCGAGAAACGTGCATGTTTATCAAGATGTCAGGTGTTCCTCGGCACTGAGAATCTGTCATCCAGAGAATGTTCTATTCTAGTGCATTTTAATGAGCCCTGCTGAAGCTGTGAATGGTCTGTCAGCACTTTTATTAGGCATCTTATTATTAGGGAGTTTATAGCTTGGCTGTAAAACCTTGCTGTAGGCTAAAACTAGTTAAATAATACTTTCAGAGCAATATTTTGCGCCAAATTTAATTCAGATAGCTTTAGGCATTTTTCCATGTTCGTATCAGAAGGCAATATTCAAGTTCTGATTGAAATCTTTTGAAGTAGGGTAAGGCAAAATACAAATGGCCTAGACCTGCAGCTTTACTTATAGTAGACCGTAAGATGGTCTAGTACTGTAGAACGTTTGTTTCATGTAATAATGATATACAGTGGCTGTACCGGTGGGACTCAGTGTTTCAGGGTGGAAGATAAAGTCCTTATTGAAACAGAATCCTGTTTTGCCTGAGTAGGGTCTTCAGAACTGGAGCTACCCTGAGGCTGGCTGTGAAAACCGTAAATGACTGACAGAAATAGATGACATTATTTAAAATGAAAACTATTAATTTAAAATGCTGCTGAAAAGTCATGTTACTTTTCCTGTGTAGTACCCAGTGAATAGCTCAGCAGAGCAGTGAACTTGCAGGGCGCTCTGTTTCCCCTTTGTTCATGGAACAAATGCTCTCATTTCGTACATCAGCAACCACAGTTTGCTACAGCTGTTCTACCAAGTCAAAGCATATACTTTTCAGGGGGAGGTGACAAAAAGTAGTACATCATTTTATTGTCACTTCAAGACCTTGGACATGGAAGTGTATTACTCTAACTTTACAAAGATTGTTGACAGGAAAGTTGCATAAACCTGTAGCTAAAGAATCTAAGCTTAAAAAAAGAAAAGAAGATAAAGTATAATAAGTTCTGTGAAAACCTACTGAGTGCCTGTTTTATTTCAGTACAACATGAAGGGGGCAGATTGCCCCATGCAGTACATGTTGCTTCAGTAATTCTCACAAAGTCTTTCATCAGCTGCCAGTCACAGGCAAGTTCCTGAGAGTGAAAAATTTTCCCATGTTCTTGTCAGTAGTGCTATGTCTGGAGAAACTTTTCTGAACTGATCGGCATGCTTACCTGAACAAGTGTGCTGAGGAAATCTCTGTTTGTTTGCATAAAAAAGCTTTGTCATGTAGCACTGTCACTCTGACCGCAAGTCCCAGACTGTGTAGTCTATTGGACGTTAATGGACACAGCTGTGTAGTAACATCTGTGGACAGATGTTATGAACTCAGTGATTTTCGTTTTCATAAGATTTGGTCCCTTAATGCATGGAATTCAAGGAAGAATGTCAGAGCCAACGGAGTTCCTCCTTTGTACCTCTCTCTCATTTGCCTTTCTTCTTCATTGCTTCAGCTGTGTGCCAGCTAAGGCAGCTGATATGTGCCAATTCTAATGCAAACCATATACATGAGTCACCTTGCAAATAGTTTCAGGCAGCTTCTGTGGGAATCCAACTTCTGTGGAACAGGAATTATATAAAAATCCAACTAATGCAATTTTCTACCAAAAGCTAATTTGTAAGTTTTCACAGGTTAGATAATTGTTTTTTAAATTAGCAGTGAGTGAATATTTAAGGTGGAACCCAAGCGCCTCTGAACTCAGTCAAGAGTTTAATTCCGAAAATGTGGATGTGATTAACTGCATCAAGCTATTAATGTTTTATTAAGTATTACAACTGTGCTAAATGTTGGACAATGTAAGAGTATCTTCAGTTCTTCCACTTCATTACAGTGGAGAGTCCTCTTTGTGGTGGTTTTCAGTTTGAGCCACAGGTTATTACTGTTGTTGAGTTTTCAGTAGACTTATGGGAAAAGTGGAATAGATAAAGGGTTTTGAAAGATTATTTGGTCCTCTTTCTTCTCTCCAAAAATTAGAAAGATGATGCCCAAATCTTGAGAACCCCTCTAAAGTAAAACAATTGTCACTTACTTTTTAAAATATACCTTTCCCCCTGTCCTGCTAAAAACCCCTCATTTATCAAACTTCCAAGGCAGCTGCACTTGCCTTCAAGTGTGTGTTTCAAGGTACTCATGCACTGAAAATCTAATGTGTGGTAACTGAATCGCATGAATTGCAGGAGTTTCATCTAAAAGATGAAACACTATATTGATAGTGGAAACAGGGATTTTTTTTGTCCTACAGAATTTAATTTTTTTTTTCAGTACTTTTTTCATGTAGGTTTATTTCTAGAGAAGAGACAGTTCTAAAATTTGTTTTGTTGGCTGTCTTTGAAGAAGTGCCATGCATAAAGTGAGCTGCTGCTTTTTTCTGTACGTATTTGTGGTTTCGCTTAAATATCTAACAAAGCAAATATGAAGAGAGCAGAGACAAAGAGAGACTCACTCCAGGAACTTCAGGTACAGACAACTAGAGATAAAAGATACTTGCATCTCAGGATGTAATTTAGTCTACAGCATTAACCGAGGCTTTTATGAAGTTCAAAGCCTGACTCAACACTGGGTTTTTCAACAACTGCTGAAGTTCTAAGATGTTTTGGCCTGGGCTTTTTACTGAAAGTGATCTCTGTAGTGTTTATAAGTAGACAAGATTTTGCCTGAGCTGTTGACCTAAGTGATGCTGATCTAATAAGTGTGTCTTTCTAAATGAGAGCACTGGGTACCTCTAATCCTTCTAAGAAACCCACACACGTGGCAGTGCGTGCTGCAGTTTTGGGGAAACTGATTGTCTCCCCAGCTGCTGATTAAACAGAGTATATCAAGTCCAGGTTTCTCTCAGAAGAGCCACTAATTTATCTCTTTTCTCTATCTGGAAAACAGTTTTTCAAACTTGAGGAAATACTGTTATTTTTTATTAACACTTTCTGTCTTTGAAGGAAACCGGTCAACAGTTTTGGAAGTGTAGGGGCTGGAAGAGGGAGGCTGGCATACAGCATGGTCACATTATCTTTGCTTCTTTAGGCAATCAGGCTAAAAATGGGCAGGGAGATCTATACTAACGCTGAGTTTGATTATATATTTCAAAGCCCAACTTTATGTGGAAGTGCTTTGATGAATTTTTAAACAGTCTCACAGAAATTCAGGAAAAGCATTTGTACTGTCAGTTACTTAAAAAATGTAGTTCTTAATTAGTGCCTGGTACTTTTTCTTAAATTAATTGTTCTTACTGGTTTTACTGTAAATCCAAATGCTAATTTTTCATAGTTACATACTTCCTTGTTTCAGACATGATGACCAAATATAAGAAAATTAAAGTGGATGTTTAAAGAATATGTATATTCATAGAATATGTATATATCCAGTTAAATGCTTTAGTCTTGATGTCAAAGTCAGCGAGATAAAATACATTTTGCTGTTGTTTTAAATAAATTATCGAGGCATAGGCTGAGTACCTTATTTACATCATTGGAGATCCTTACCACATCTGTCTCACTTTTATGAATGTGCAGAAACAAATTCTGCGCCTGAGAGAAATTCTTCAGGTGGGGTGATGTGAGGAGGAAGGTAAAAATGACATTCTGTTTGGTGTATACCCCAGTGGCTGGTAAGGACAGATAGTCAAATGAAATCTGAAAGAAAACTGATGAGAATACTAAAACAAAAAAAGGTGCCAAAGAGAGGTTTTATGTAAGTGCTGGTTAGACTGTGAGAAAGGGGAAAGAAGAGACAGTGGTTGATAAGCAAAACACAAGTTTTCCTACTTTCAGATGATGACCGTTCTGCTGGTATCTATGCTGCCTGTTTGAAAGGGTATAGAATTCATTTGTAGTTCTAAACTTGTAGTATTCTTTATTGTTAGCTTATGTTTAACCTTTAATACCTGTAGTTATACAGGTATACACTTCGCAAGCAGTCTGAAATATGTCTGTGCTGCCAAAGTATTGTTAAATAAGCCCTGTAAACAGTGATGATTAGACTATTCCTCTTTTTATAAATCAAAAGCAGAAAGAACCATTAGGTTTATCCAATGTGGCTTTTCACATATTACAGTCCATTACATTTCATCCAGATATCCCATCTTACAGATGCAGATTTCAGTAAACAAGTAAATTAAGCCAATTAATCTGGGAGATTTTACTTTGTACAACACACTGAATAGCAGGGATCAAGATGTGTTTACTGTCAACTATCTGCAGCAGCCAGATAGTTTTTCCTCTTAGAGGAAAAAAGCAAACTCTCCAAAAAGAGAAAATAAGAATGCTAAAAATGAATGCAAAATCTTAAGCTTTGCCTAAATAGTTAAAGAGACTATCTGTTGTAGTGGCAATGCTATGAAACAATGCAGTTCTGTGAAGGGAGGGTGCAGTATGTGACCATCCACTGTAATCATAAGGCAGAAGATCATCAGGAGAAAAGAAAGATGGCCTCAAGCTGTAGGTTTACTTTTGATTGAGGTTTGGTGACAATAAGAAGGCCCTTGGTTCAATCTTGGTTTTAAGACTTAAAATTTCATAAGTTTTTCTTCCTAATGGTTAAATAGAAATTACAACATGCTGATATTTGTTGTTCCTGAGTGGAAGGACTATTTTTTTTTCAGCAGAGGCAAGCACAGGTTATCCATGAATGTGAAACATGCGCTACAGTCAAGCAAGCCAAGCAGTTAAAGCCTCTCTGGTATGGAGGATGATGGCTGAAATACAAATATGGAGAGGCCTAGCAAACATGCGCTACAGTCAAGCAAGCCAAGCAGTTAAAGCCTCTCTGGTATGGAGGATGATGGCTGAAATACAAATATGGAGAGGCCTAGCAAATTGATTATATCACACTCCCACAAACCTGCCGAGGCAAGCGCCATGTACTTACAATGGTGGAGGCAACCACTGGATGGCTGGAAACACGTCCCATGCCCCATGCCACTGCCCGGAACACTCTCCTGGGCCTTGAAAAGCAAGTCCTATGGCGACATGGCACCCCAGAAAGAATTGAGTCAGACAACGGGACTCATTTCTGAAACAATCTCATAGACACCTGGGCCAAAGAGCACGGCATTGAGTGGGTGTATCACATCCCCTATCATGCACCAGCCTCTGGGAAAATC
>NW_008796218.1:9709681-9717834 GCF_000699145.1 Aptenodytes forsteri | reverse complement strand
CTCAGGAACTGGCTGGGCATCGGTTGGCAGGTGGTGAGCAATTGCATCGTGCATCACTTGTTTTGTATATTCTTTTATCATTGTTATTATTTTCCCTTCCTTTTCTGTCCTATTAATTTGTCTTTATCTCAACCCACAAGTTTTACCTTTTTTCCGATTCTCCCCCATCCCACTGAGGGTGGAGTGAGCGAACGGCTGGGGGGGGTTTTGTTGCCTGCCAGGTTAAACCACAACAATATCAAATAATTTGATTTATGAGACAGTTAACTTGTCCATTTCTGCTGCTTTGTGAATGCCCATAGCTTGAGATGGTCTAATTCACTGCTTACACCAACCTCACATCTCCCTGAGCTACTCTGTTTTAGGGAGAAAGGGGAATGGTGTGATAATACAATCTATCTCTGTGGCATCATACGCTTCATATTTCAGGAACTATCTATGTAATATGAACAAGGCTAACCTTAGTAAACAGCAGGTATTGAGCCATTTCACTGCACAATAACAGACAATTATTTATTTTAACCATCTTTTTTCTACTGGTTCACTAGTAGGATGTTCTCAGTTTTGTGCATACTGAATGAAATTTGGGAATGTAAAAGTCTGTTAAACTACCTTAGGTTCATGACTTTAAATACTTTTAGTTTTTAAAGACTTTAAAGTACTTTTAACAAGTGACAGACACCTTTACAATTTACAAGAAGAAAACATCGCTATGAGGAAACTTTAAAGGGTTTATTTTTTGTATTAAAAATAAGTCCAATTTTCAGTCTTTTGATTTACAGCAAGCACTTTACAGAAAACTAATTTGCAAAAATAAAGAAAAATATGCATGTCAAGGGATGTATTTTAAATATCAGTATAGCAAGTAGATGTGTATACCATGACTGCATCTATTCTCTTTAGCCGTATGTTTTTATGTCCCCATTCTGTCAGTCTGCAGTCTTAAACAAACAGTTCCAAATGTCACTGATATTTTTGCTTAAAAGACAGAATCTATAACCCTTCAGAGATTATATTAATAGCTGCAGCAGTTTGCTGTACACAGTATTTCAGCATTTTCCTTATACACATATTTTAGGAGCACTAAATCTGTTGATCCTTAACCTTTCTTTTCTTACTGAAAGACATTGGTAAATTAAATGATGCATTATTAATAAACATTGTTTAAAATGGAATCTAGCAAAGATAATGCTATGTATAATCTATTACAAAGAATAAACTAACACTTAATTTCTCTGTCCACCTGTTCCGGTACTATAGTTCTTCCCTGTTTATTGTTCACATGATTGATTATTTTAGCTTGATTTTTGACTGTCTGCTTATTCCTTTGCCTGTGTATGCACATGCAAATATGCATCCTGCACTGTTGCAGTCGAAAGGCAGTATAAGGCTTTCAGTTTTATTTCCCATTACCATTCTAAATACCTGCCTGGCTAGGTTTCTTAGTTTTCCCCTGGCTTGGGGTAAAAAAGAGAGAAGTCTTGAATGAGATAAAAGGGGGCTATGGCAAAGGTTGCTGTTGCTTTTGCTTCTTTATTGAAGCATCAACTCGTGAAGTATGCAAGGTCATGTATCAATACCTTCCAAGACCAGCATCATGCCTGAGGTCACATTTAATCTGAGGCGCAGCCATTATGTCTCATGGTAATTAACATATCCATTTCTTCCCTCTGATTTCAGTAGAGAGGGACTTCAATATATGCATAGAGCAAATTCTTCTGTCTGCACATGCAGGTTCTCTGGTTCTTACTGATTTTATTAACGTTCCTGAGTGGAGGAGTTGGCTATAATGCCTGGATGAGATCCTTAGCTGTATTTTTAACTTAGACTGTCCCGATTTCTAGGATGAAAAACTTCAACTCTAAGCTAAATGCAGTTTAAAGCATCAAAGACCAAACAAAAGAGTTCACCATTTATTTTTACAAGTATAACTATTTTTATTTCATAAAGAAATCCAGTAGGTCTCTTTAGTTTTCAATACATATATTAAAGCATAATAATCAAGAAAGGTTGTCATATTCGGAGATACTTTCCCAATCTCCTATAGTTTGTGGGGGTTATTTTGAGGAAGGAATGCTGTGTAAACTTTCCCTGTTCTTGTAGTATTGCCTGGGTCTTTTTTAGCCACTGCCGGAGCTTCGTGGCGCCAAGCCAGAGGGATCTTTGTCCACTTTATGTTACAGTGTAGAAGTTTGGACACAAGTGCCTTATCATCATATCATTACTTTAATATGGCAGTCATTAGAGAATGCCATGTGTAAATCTAAGATGTTATGAGTTTTGTATCTACTTTCTTCTTTTTATGTTATTGAAACACTGGCGTGCATGATTATTTTTTAGCTTAGTTTCTTTCAAAAGAGGAATACTGTCTCCCTAGTGAAATTGTAACTGAAGGGGAACTACTTGGAACAATAGGAATTTATGCAGCCTCATGGGAATTCATATTTGGCCTTAACTGATAGTTTTAGTCATCTTGTAAAATGATTGGTTTCATATGACAGTAGCATGTGCAGTCAGGTAGTAAGTATCATCTGCTGATACATTTGGTGTGCAAGTTTATACATTGAATACTTCTGTGTATTTTGTAGACTGACCTGGGCAAATAAAGAAGTTGCTCAACACTGCAAATGTCTTCTGGATTACACAGCTCCCAAGAGCTGCCAGTTTTGCACCTGAGATGGACAAGTGTTCTCACTGTTGAAAAGTCTGCTTGCCTGGACATTAACCTACATGTTCAGTTCTGATTTTCCGGAATACATACTATGGCTTGCATCTTTTGGACTCAGTCAGTGACCATTGCACATAAACAGGAGATCCAAGATGTTGTGAAATAAAGTCAGCTTATCTTGTAAATGAAGCACACTGATACCTTTGTGGAGATACAGAAGAAAAACATTTTTTTAAAAAATCTTAAAAAGAAGAAAGAAAAAAACCATAAAAACATTGTTTGTAAGGCTTTTGTTCTTCTTTTGAAAGAACACAACATATGCTTGGACAGCTTTCGATAGCTGTCCGTGTGTGTGGATGCTTTGAAAAGGTATCAAAGAAAATGTTACATAGCTAAAATATGATAAAAAGAATTTTCTTTTTAATATTTAAATGTTCAGTGGAAATCTAAGCTGTATTACTATACTCCTTGACTCTTTCCTCTAATATATAGTTCTGAATCCACATTGTACAGATTATCTTTCAGAAACATTTATAAATAGAGCAGTGCTTAGTGGTAAAATTGATGATGCGGTGATTCAGCCTTATCTTTAGAGCTGTGGCTGGAGGTAATTGGTAATATGAGTGCGTGGGTACAGCGGTGGGCTAGCAATGCCAGCATTTAAAGTATAAGATGTAGAGCTGCAGCGACTCTGTCCTCCTGTTAGCCCTCACGTGCAGCACCCCGCTGCTGGTGCTCCAGGGAAGGGAAGAGTGGGTACGTGCCTTGTCTGCTGTGCTCCAGTCTGAAAAACTGGAGTAGACTTGCTGGTGAGAACAGCATGATTGGCTCAATACTGGGGGATATTTGAAGGCACTCTGAATCAATTGCTATATGCTGGGAACTGGCTTAGTTGATTGTCTAGTGATGAGTCTGATTTGAAGGCATTACATTTCAAAATGGGTTACTAAATAGCTCCATTTTTTTGGGGAAGCTGTTTGGAATCTGTCTCTATACTAATTTTATATTTTAAATTAGCTAACTTACCGGTGTTCAGGATGATACATTTCTGCCTCCTGATTTCTGAAGAAGTTTTTTCACATGCTTGTGTAATGTCTAGCAATAGTAGAAGATATTATCCATAAGTAAACACAGGAGAACAGACTACTGTGTTTGTATTAGGCTCTAGTTTGGAAATCTTTCTTCTCACCATCACATCATGGACTCTAGAGCTGAACAGGAATTTTCTGTTTTGACTGGAAGATGTTGATTCATTTCAAACAAACAAAAAGTTTGGCATAACTGCAGCCTTTCATTCTTGTAAGGCAGAATTTTATATCAAAATAAGGGAAGGTATCATACTACATTCCCTTACCCCACAAAATTTACAGTAGGCTAAGGGTTAATGTGGTTCACTGAGATTTGGATCTTCCAGTACAAGAGCTTGCTTCTTCCTATTCTAAGCATGAATTTAAGCTCTTAAACCTCAGTTTCCTGAGTACTCTAAACAAAATTATCTCCGTTTTGAGAATGTGGGTGGTCATTCTCTTAGCAGCTTTTGGCTAAAACTCTTAAAAGTATCAACTTGGCTTTAATGTAACATCTCAGATGTTTGCATAAGGCAGGAAAACTATTTGGCTTTCTATCTTATCCTGAGTGTTTCTGTATTACATCTAGCAGCTTTTTGCTCTTGATGTCCAGCTGTGTGAATTTGTTGTTTGAAAGAGGAAACTTTGTATTCAATAATTTGGCATTGAGCTTTTTTAAAGTAAATGACATGATCATTGTAGCTCTAATCTCTCCTTTCTCTGTCAATCAATTCCTTTGATTAAATGACAAATTATTTTCTTTTGTGCTAAACCATACTTAGTACTTCCATTCTGTACTTCCATATTTTCTTTCAGAATCTCTTAGTGCAATGATTAAAGATCTGTTTTTTCTTTTTGCCTTCGAGTTTTATTCCTGTACTGATTTTTGATCAGGAGTATGTTTTTGAATTTCCCAGTTGTCCCCACTCTACTGAGCTTTGGTTCATAATATGAAGCAGTCTCAGAGCGCTTGACCTGGATTACTTTTGGATGAAACTGACTGGAAAATACATTCTAGAACAAGTCTGATGCACTCCAACCAATCGCTGGGTGTTCAGCCCCTGGGACCAGACCCCAGCTTGTCCAAAGTAAAAGTCTCAAAATGTGTAAAGTGGACATTGGGTCCTCAGCACTGATTATTTTGCTCTACAGTTCTGCTCCAGTTTTATTTTACTACTTGCCAGTTATGCTATAGCTGTAGACAGACATTGGGTATGTTGCATCCTTTTATGTTTTCTCAGTTTCTGAAAGCCAATCTGTCCTTAAATGACTTTTTTTTCCCCTTTTCAGTAGCTGTGCTGTGCAGGCAATAGGTCATTTACAGTACAGTACAATCTGTCAATGATTAATACTTGGCTAGAATAATAGTGGATTTTATATGCATTTTTCTGTACGTGGTATAAAATACATAAGCGATTAAAAGAAATCTTGAGGGGCAATGCTATTTAAAATTCCATAAAACAACCTAGGAAACCAGAGGTTCCAGCACTCATTTTTCACTTTGAGGTGATGCTGAGACTTCAGGTTCCTGAGAATGTCCTCCAGTTCATTAATTTTCTTGATACTTTCAGTAACTTGTTTGGCTTTTCTAAATTCTGATGTGGGTTTGTATTATTTAATTCTTAAAATCCTTTATCCCTGATTCTTCCCCTCGGGGAAATTTATTATAAATATACTCTAAAGAATAATGAGTGCCACACACCCAAGCATGGTCCAAAGCCCACTGAAGCCAGAGGGGGAATTTACTTTTAATTTTAAGGAATATTGGACCATGTTGCATTTATTTATCACATTTTAAATTTACAGTTCACAGTTATTGTTTATGTTACAATCCTCAGGTATCCATGCTTATCACCCAGAAGCCTATGACAAATTACATTGCAGTTATTCCATAGAAATATGTTTTACAGTGAGGTGGCTCAGAATTCCCATTTTATTACAAAACACACTGTAGTCATTAACAGAGCCTGACGGAAAAAGTGATAGTGTAGCATGAGTCGTTGCTTTTAAAGGTGGTTTGAAATGTATCTATGATGTGAATGTGGGCTTTCTTGATGGTTGTAATTATTTATCTTGGTTTGTTTTGAGTTTAAACCTTCAGTTGATATTACAGACTCACTTTCTTAGGTTCAATACCTGCACATATGGAGAGATGGCCTCCCATCACATCTGCGTAGATAAGATTGGCAAAAAGAGAGAAAAATATTGCATCTCTCTTTCTGACATGAGATAAAGCACAAAGCTTACATTCTTAATCAAAAGTTACACAGAAAGCCTTGTGGAAGAGTACATTACATTATTGAACCTGTGTATTCCGTAGAGACCCATGCAAAGATGATATTTTTACGGGGGCCTAAATCTGTTTGATGATGGTTATTCCACAATTCTGGAGATCTTGATACAGTACTCATTGCTTACACAGATTTCCCATCAAATGTGTTGTTTCTGTTCTTGGAATATAAATTCTGTGAAGTGTATTATATATGGAATGGAGAGAAGTAAAACTTTGAAATAATCCTAACCAGTTAGTATCTTTTTAAACACATAAACAACCTATGTTATGCTTATGAAATGTTCCTTAGCATCCCATAGTGTACCATCCAAACACTGAAAATTCAAAGCATACACTATGAGTTCAACTATCCATTAATGCATCCAAGGAATGAAATTCTTTCTTAACTGAAAATTGCAAGAAAATCTATTTACACCAGTGAAGAAAGTATTTGCTATGATTCCTTCTCAAAATTCTATGATTTTGAGATTTAATGTTCAGTTTAGGAATGATTTATCTAGTCGTTTAAGTCCAGCCATCAGCATTAAACATATTTAAGATTGGTTCTCAGCCTATTTACTCTATCTTTCTTGCCAGCACCGAATAACAGTGTAATATTTCATTCTAAATAAACAACACCTGTCAGCCTTCCTTATTGCTAAAACAAACATATTACTAAATTGTTGTTTCCCTGCTTTCAAGTAAAAATGTCTATAGCCTCTTTCTAAATGATCTTCCTGTAAGTTTCTATAAATTTACTGTAGTAAAGAGGTGTTACACATACATAGTAATGTTTTAAAAACAGGTTTTCTACTTCCACTGTATTTGTAGTTCAGCCTATAACAATAACGCATGATGCAAGGAAAATGGAAGAGTAACAAGATAAAATGAAGTAGTTCAGTTGTAAACGAACAATTCTGATGGGTCTATTCCTTTATTTTAGGTTTTCTTATTTCATTAATGGAAACATAGTATTTATAACAATGAGTACCAAAAAGGAAATTATTAATACATTAGAGCACAAAGTTTTTGTTAGTGGAAAGAAGTAATTTGAAAAGTAATGGAATCAGTCTACTTGCAACTAATCCAAGATGTCATCAGTCATGAAGTTCTGCCCACACGTATGCTTACAAATGTGTTCTCAGGTTAATGAGCTACATGACAATGAGTCTTTGATATTTGCAGTGCTGCTTCTTAAGCCTTTGTTATGTTGATGGTTGTTTCAGATTATACCCTATTATAAAAATATAGAATAAATTAGCTAGGTTTCAGTTAAGTTTCTATTTTATTTTATATCTGAAACTGTCGGATCTTTGAAAATCAAAGGTTTAATATGCGAGCAAAAAAAGCCAATATAACTGAAGTGTTAGTGACCTTTGTTTTCAGGTCAGCCACTGTTTCCTTCTGTCTTTGAGTTCAGTGGAACTAACAGAAATGAGAAACAACCTCAGACTATATTAGCTCTTCAGGCTTCATAACTCACTCCTAATCCTCCTCTTTTGCCATTCCAGGTAACTGCCACCTTCTGCCATTTTACTTTCAGAAATGGTTCTAGAATGCCTATAAGAAGTTGCTTAGCTTTTCTGGTTTTTAGGATTTATTTTTTTGAGAAGACTTTAGGATTTAGCTGGGATGCTTTCTAAGTTGAATGCTCGCACTTGAAAACATATGATTTGCTGTTTGCTTACTGCCATGCAAATGTCATGGATGATACTGACAGAAGTTTGCTTATTTATTAGTATATCAAAAACACTGACCATCCCGTGGCCTCAGACCCCCCGGCGACACGCCCTGTGGCTGAACCAAAGAACCAGCCTGTGCCGGTATCAGTCGCCCCTGTACACAAGAAGAAATGTTGGAAGTGGAAGTCGGCTCGTTTAGTAAGGGAGGAAGAAACTTCTTCTAGAAGGGAGCCAGAGGAAGAAGTGTACGAGGCAGACTACCCTGGAGGAGGGCCATCACGAGAACAGCAGGAGGAGAGCTGGCCGCTGATCGGGGAGGAAGAAGAGGAAGAACTCATAAACGAGGCAGTGACCACCCGATCTCTATCCCTGAGTGAGCTGCGAGATATATGAAAAGATTTCAGAAAAGGACTGTCATGGTTTAACCTCAGTCGGCAACTGAGCACCACGCAGCCGCTCGCCCC
>NW_008796218.1:9683934-9709330 GCF_000699145.1 Aptenodytes forsteri | reverse complement strand
TGTTATCAACATTGTTCTCATCCTAAATCCAAAACACAGCACTGTACCAGCTGCTAGGAAGGAAATTAACTCTATCCCTGCCGAAACCAGGACACCTTTAAACACACAAAATACTGTCCTAGTTGTTTTAACTAGGTAGACAATTTTCAAATTTGAAAAGCCTTATTCAAATTGGTGTCTGCTTTCACTCTCATTGATTTATTGGTATTTGTTCAGAATCACTTGTAAACTAATGCCTTTGTTTCCCAAACATTTGTTTTTATCAATAGTTCATCTGCATCTAAGACTCTTTCCTGGATCTCTCTCATGTCTATTTGGTTTTATAAGCATTCCTCTCAAAATCTCATGAAATCTCCCTTGATATTTTCTTATGCATTTGCAGGTGTCTGTTTTACAATGAATTCCCTCAAGCTTTCCTAGTAAAATAAAAAATTAACTCATATGGGTGAGTCTATGAAGTACACAGGTGATACATCAAATCAAAACCCCTCAGTTACTTTTATTCTAAGATACAAAAGAAATAATGATGCTAAAAGGTACTTTTTTTGAGGGGAAAAAAGAGGGGGCATGTTTTCCTCTATACCTGACTGAAAAGGCTAGAAGGTTAAGTGGACTTGCTCAAGGAGAATAAATCCCTGTCCATGGGGTAGGTGCTGAATTTTCAGCGAGATTTCAAAGCGTTTGTTTGAAAACAGGAAACCCTTCTGTTCTGCTTCCTGAAACACTATTTTCATGTGACATGTTTTCACTTTAGTGTATAGGAAATTACATACCAAAAGAGAAGAAATGGCTTCTTGCTTACTATGCAATGTATTCAGGAGGCCTCAAGTGCCAAGAAAGTTTTAGAGCTCACTTTTGTCATTATTTTTCTTTTACACTAGGGGTAAAGTTCAAGGAGTGTAGCAGCTTGACAGCTAAGGCAGTACTACCCAAACTAGTAAAGAGATGAGCATTTGGAAAGAAGAGAAATTTTACCGTTTGAAATCCTTGAAATCAGTACCTAATTGGTTTCAACACATATCATTTTTCAGAAGGGTTATATTTGCTCAAGGTCTAGTATTCCCTTTCTTCATGTAGTATGTGACAATGCACATTTGATAACTTCCAATAAGATGTGGAACCAAAGCAAAGAAACGATAAAAACCGTATATAAAGACATTGCCTGTACAATGGCACATGGGAAACAGAATCTATACCTTTCCTGTCTTTTGTTGTTGGCTAATATGTTTTATTTGGACTGAGCTCAAGCTGTGGAATCTTTTGAGAAGTGTGTGGTTTAGGCATTGATTTCTAGTGGCTTTCTAATGTTTTTATGTAGTTGAAAGTGAATTAGAATAGCAACTAAAAGGAAATTGTCTCTATTTTCCAGTCTTTTCTCAAGTCTTTGTTTGTAATGATTGCTGTAGATTTCGAGAATACATAGTCAGAACTTTTATTAATCAGTGGTCTTTAAAGGACTTATAGTTAGTGATCATTTACTCAGAAGTAAAGTGCAAAAACAATGCAGTCCCCTAGTGAATTTTCCTGACTGATATTTGACTGTTATGAATAATCTAATTAAATCTTCTATATTGGCTTTTTGTGTTGCATTCAAAGAACTTATACATTTGTTTTTTTGGTTTGGGTTTTTTTTTGTTTGTTTCTCAAATTGAAATAAAAACTATACAGCCACATGGCACTCCAACATTTTAGCAAGTTACATCCTGTGATATAGAGAAGTTGTGGAATAAACAATTAAACCTTAGCAAAAAGTTCTGCAGGATTACAGTTGAATAGGGTAGATACAGAAAAGTTAGAAATGTAGAAATACAGATTTGCTGTATTGTAGGAAACCCTCCAATTGATATTTCTAGCAGCTTCTCTGGAAATCAGATCTAGCTTTATTTATGTTTTCAAAGGGACTCCTGTCAAAATTTCAATTTTATGTAGAAAATTTTCTTTTTTTCTGGTGCTTTTTGGGGAAAAATATCTTACTGCAAAAGCTTCATTTATTTGAAAATATTATTTATCATCAAAGCGTTTTTTTGCTTTGATAATAAAATTTAGCATGGAAAGCACACATGCATTTTTAAGGGAGTAATTAATCATACAAATGATATCAGGACCTGTCTCACCTTTGTTCTCTTACTCCCTCCCTCCAAATAGCTGTCTGCTCCCTAACCTCCATCTCGGTTGACTGAAAAACTGTCCTGTTCAACACTGTCATCAATAAGCTCTCTCTCACTAGACATTATCCACATATCTTTCTTTTTAAACATTTTTCTTTCTTTCTTTTCTTGTCTGTTTCTTCTTGTCTTTTCCTTGGTGATTGCTTTTATGAATAAGTGACTTTACTTTTTTACATTTCTTCTTGGTGACTGTTAGAAATTGTTGTCTATCATCAGACAACATCAGATTTTAAATATTTAAAAACCAAAAAACACTTTTGGTGTAATTATTGCGAAATAGTAATTAAAAGTAAATCTGTAGGTTCCCCTTATTACCACTCTGTAATGAATTAAAAACCTGCTCATTCCTTATGTGAGGAACAGCCAGACAAACTCAGTATATTACCCTCTTTAAAGGCAAAGGATAGAAAACAATAATTATTCAGCTCTGCTAAAATCCACCAAAAAAATTTGGGAAGCTGTGTACCAGGTTAATCTGTGTCAAGGGATGACAACTGAAAGACATCATCTTACAGGAGGTCTTGCACACATTCTGTTTGAAATTTATAGATTCCATATAGGTATTTTGGAGGTTGGAATGAGGGAAGAAACAGGCATAAAAATAAAACATTTTTAGCAGTTCCCAGTATATTGCTCTATTCACTATTTGGTCTATTTATAAGCCTATCAGACCCAAATGCATACTCACTCTTACCTGTGACAAACTGGCAAGTGGGATATAAAAATGAAAGATTTTTTCCCTTAGCTGGTGGCTAAGGAATCATTGATCTTCCCTAAACTAACATTAATCTTAGAAAGGCAGTGAGAGGCTTGTAGGTCTTTCATGGAGTTTGAAGACAGTAAATTGGAAAACAAAAAAATATCCTTCTGTCCATATTGTTTATTGTTGGGAATATTTTATAACGCTGTGGTTGCCAGTTGATTATAACTTTTATTTCATTAAAGCTTCATGCGTGGAGCATAACTATGCACTCTTTAAAATAATTAGCTTAGGCAGTAGTCTACAACGTAATTGATTAGAAAACTAGACTTCTTTTGCTGCCTGTATCATTAATAGAAACACTCTGGTGATGAACTTTTGCAAAATCCTGTGAAATATTCAATACCACAATCTCTAGTGAGAAATTCCAAAGTAGTGACAGACAGTATCTTTTTTTTTTTAGCAGATCAGGTAATTTAAAAAAGCGCAAAAGTGCATGGAGGCAATGATTTTTTAGCTTTCTGAAATCAAAGCAGCAGGGCTTGGAAGCACGATATGCAGATATTTTGGAGAGTAGGTTGGATGTTTTGATTGCCATGTCATCTAAATTCTTCCTTCTTCCCAATCCTTAGTTCTGCATGAAAATTTTATATAACCTGCGATGGCCGCTTTGTTATTGTGAAGAAGGACCTGGATTGGTAAAACTAGATTTGGATTCCAGTTAGGACACAGTCTTTTTACTTGGGCCCTTTGTCTAAAAGAGATATTCAGAAGATGTTAATGTTTTAAAATTTATAAAATGAGTTTGTACGTGGTTGATAATTCCATATAACACAGTAAATGCACAGACCTTGCTTTTAGCACAAAAAAAGTAGAACTCAGCAGCAGCAAATGCAATAATTTTGTGTGTTCTTGCCTCTACAATAGAAATAAGCTTCCCTCTCCCAGCCCCCCAGATCTGCCACATGGACATAAACACACTTTTCAGTGTTGCAGCTTACTTTATCTCTGAGTAGTAAAATGTGTAGGGAGAAACCTCTTGTTCTTGTGTAACTTGAGAACAATCTCTAAACTCTCATGTTTTTCTCTGATGTAGACCAATATAATGTCTTATGGCTATTTATCTGGTGTTATCTGTCCGTTAATACTCAGGATAGCTCACGCCAGTGCATGTAGAAGTGGTTATATACCATATAGCCATGCTCCTTCATCATTCTGGAAGCATTCATCGGCCATCTCACAGGCTATCATCATTGTTACAAAAGGTAGAGTGCTCCTGAGTAAACTTTGTGCCAAAAAGAGTGTATCAAGTAGTTTTCTGAAAAGTTAAAGTTCACCAATTTACTCTGTTTCGAAGAGAGAGAAAACAGGCATAGAACCCCATCTTTGAGTGACAGATAAAATTTAACTTCAGGTTTGGCAAATGTTGAACGTTACTGGTTTTTTGGCTGAATCCAGTACCTCAGGAAGAATATCTATGAACTAATATCTTTGATTTTTTTTTTCACATTTGAATTTTCCATTTTCCTCATCTCTCAGACTATCCTAGTGATTAAATTGTATATTACAATGAGTTTAAATTATGAGTTTAAATTTAAATAATTCACTGT
Organism: Aptenodytes forsteri; assembly: GCF_000699145.1. Lineage (NCBI taxonomy): Eukaryota > Metazoa > Chordata > Aves > Sphenisciformes > Spheniscidae > Aptenodytes > Aptenodytes forsteri. Next base: position 9,704,852 of record NW_008796218.1, on the reverse strand, counting down.
TTGCATGATTATACAGTAAATTATTTCTGAAACAATGCCTATAATGTATGTTGTAAGGTATCAAGTTACGTAATCCTAATTATGGATGTAATATATCTAGCCATATAGCAATGACATGACTAGGTAAAGAAAGAAAAGTTTATAACTATAGTATGCTTTTTCAATGATGTACAGAGGATCCAATAACTCTGGAAATGTACATGTTAATAGTTTCCATTGTTCATACATGAACTAAATATTTTGATGCCAGAGGAATTAAGTTCTTTTGACTTACTAAGTTGGGGGCAATTTTTGAGAGTTGATAGTATTTTCTTTCAATTATGAAGCATATATAATGTTCCAAATTTGAACCGTGACTTCTGTAGAGAAAGGAAGATGTGGAGATCAATCCTGTATGGCTGAAAATATACTTGGTAATAAAACTTAATGGATCAAGACATTTATAACAGTGTGTTTTCACATCTTTTATTCATATACAGTTTTACCAAATTATTCCCATTTGCCTGCTATTTTCATTTCCCATATATTTACATATACTCTTTCTCAAATAATGTAAAACTGTGTAGAAAAAAAAATTGCTAAATTATTTTGGAGAGTGAGAAACTGAAGGAGAAAGAAAAGAATGATAAAAGTTATGTTCTTGTCTAAAGTATCAAATTACAACTGAAGAAATTAAAAGTTTGTGCTTAGTGTTCCCCCTGGATAGATTTTGTCGTTTACACAGCTGCGTGGTTCAAGACCATATCAATGGAGAAAGCCATAGTGGGCCTCCATGGAGAAGAAAAATGTCTAGGTGAGATGCTAACTTGCTGCTTATTCCTATTCAAAATATCCATGTGGCTTACAGATCAAATATCTATCTTTTCTATAAACATTGGAGAAGCCTCCATCCTGATATTGTTCAACAGTCTTTCAGTTTTGATTGGAAACATCTTGCCAACTCACTTTCATTTCTGTCCTGTACTCTGAGAATGTCTCTGTGCTCTCCGTGTTCAGTGTATGCATCCTCCCAGTGAAACCAAGGGCCTGACGGATTAAACTTGGTGATGGCTATTTTGTCTTCCCTGGTATTACTGTAAACTGGTTTGTTTTTTTTTTTCACTTGGCTATTTGCTTAGACACCACCAGGAGTCCTCTGTTTTTGTCATTTACCTTCCATTGACTTTATTTTAGGTGAAAGAAATTATAAACAGTTCCTAGAAACACATTCCCAATTACAAGCGTTTATCTTTTTATCTTTATCATAGCTGTTTTGATGACAGTTCATCTTTCTGCCACAACTTAGTATATTGCCTTCATGGAAAACCCATATTAGCTTTTTCTACAGTGCGTAAGCCACAACAGTGCTGGAGTCCATGAAAGTGTTTCTGTTTCTTATTCCTTTCGTCAATATGTAGCAGTGTCCTGACTTGGGCTGGTTGTTGTAATGAGTGCCGTTCTGGCATTTTTTTTGCCAGACTTTAGCTCTAAATTCTCCGTGTCTTTTTATTTCAGGTCACTTTTCTTATAACATCTTTGATTCTCGGTTGCATTAAAAACAGAACCTCGCTCCATATACCTGACTGTGGACACATAGATCCCTATTTCTCCTACATATTTGAATATTTTGCACTCCTAGCACTATTTGTTAATGAATAGGCTGTACAACAAGAGCAAAACAGCACCTCATGGAAATACAGTGGTCAAAGAAAAATAATCAATTACATATTCCGTGTTGTGAAAGGCTGTTCATGGCATTCTTTTGAAAGGGAAGAGATGCAAAGTTAATTTACTGAATAATATGTTGCAAGTATGAGAGAACAGAACCAATCATTAAAATGAATTGCATCCATATAGTCATTTTAAGTGTCTGAGATACAATGGCAGGCAAAGCTTTACAAACAGTTATTTGTCATTGTACAGAGACACAAACATATATGACAAAGAGCAAGCAATAACAGTGAGTGATCTTTGCCTTGAGGCAAAGAAGAGCACCTGCATGTCCATCAGCTGTTGACTTCTGGTGGGGTAATACAATGCCAGGTGCTCAGAAAGAGCCCTGGGAATGGTTTTCTTCTCAGAAATAAAATGCTGCTTTCAGTTCCGTAGCCTGCAGTGAACATGCTAAAAGTACTGCCTGAAGAAGAGAGAGGTGTGCAATTCTGGTGCTAATTAAGTGTTGGGCCATGGTTAGTCTGAGGTATATAAATAACTGGTGCAAGAATTAATACATAGGTGTTGGAGAGGAAGTTTAGCATACTAAATGATAATGCAGTTTAGCAAATTTCTGTATTCCAAAAGCAAGTGTGTTCTGTGGGAGAGGGTTTTTTTAACCACCATTTTTATACCCTGGGGGTGGGGGTGGAGATGGGGGGAAACAGATGCTTATATTAAAATAGATCTACAATCCCCTAATAAAATCATGGTCCCTTTGGGCCAGATATTCTCTGCACATACTTGATAGCATTTTAATGTCTAAACAGACAGAAAGAGTCTGGAGAAAAGGGGGAAACAGCACAGTATGCATCTATCAAACAAACCTGTGTCAGAGGTACTTTCCAATGACAATCACGAGTTCAACATGTATAATATGATGATCCTTCCTTAAAGTTAGCTTTTGGTTTGAGTACTTCCTGTGCACTGCCTTCTACTTTTTGAGGAATAAAAAAAAGTCTGATTATTAATGGGTAGAAAATATTATACTAGAATTGGAGAATGCTTAGTGTTTGGCAGTGTAAATACTCTGAAATTGTTCTGTTAGATATGTCATTGTGTGAACCACATAACTTAATTAGAGTGAATTTTCATGCCACATAACAATTTAATTCTCCCTTCCTGGACTGAAGCTGGAATTCTAGGTAGGTATAGCTAGTTATTTCGAAGCAATAATTATTTTGTCTATTTTGTAATACTGTAAATCAAAATTTTCAAGGGGAAAAAAGAGCTTTTTAACTGATGAGTTGCAAAACTTTTCTAGACCCACTGGTGTGTCTTGGATGTTTCTGAAACAAATTTATAACAATGAGAGGGATATTTGAGATAGTGTAGGTTAGAATTTACTAGTTGTATAGCAATGAGATCCAGAGAAGATAGAGCAGACCCCTAAGGTGACTTAGGGTGAGTTTGGAAGACAAAACAGTTTTGGCTGCCTTGCTGTGTGATAGCTCTGTTCTTGTTGATGAGTTGCTAAAGCAACCTTGAGCTTATTGATCATCTATAAATGGTCCAGGTCATTAGAGCTCAGCTAGTAGTCCCACTGTTTTTTGCATCAAGTACATTTGGTTGCTTTTTTAAATAGAATGTGGTTTTAAGGTAGATTTTAAGGTATTCATTGGTGGCACATTTTTTAACATGGTAATTTTCCAGGCATGTTACTCACAAATTGATACAAAGATAGATCAGGTTTCAGCCTAAACAAAACATGACAGATTCTTTTACCAAGACTTTAAGAAGAACAAGGTCTTTAAAAATCACAGAAAGAAATTCCTTTATATAATGTAGCCATTTATAAGAAAATGAGGTTGTTATTAATTATTTCTTTGCAGCATTCTGTGGGACTTCTAATTGCAAAAGCTTATGCTAAACATTTCCAAGAAATTCATGTAATGAACTACCCTGGTTTGTCTTGGCTTTCTGTAATATTTTTGTAGGAGATTTAGATAGTAATCAAATCCAGCTATTCTCTGTTTCAGAGAAAATAAAGATTTCTCTTCTAAACAAAGTTTAGAGATATTATTTTCATAGCTGTAATGACATCTGATTATGGGCGAGACATTGTGTTATGTGCTGTACAGACAGAACAGTCTTTATTCCTAAAAACAGAAACTGAGAGCGAGTGGAAGAGAAATCCATATAAGTAGAACTAATATCACTGGGCAAGTGGAAGGATTAGAGAAGGAGAGTGGATGAGAAATCTTTCTGTGTGTTCTATGGTAGAAGAAAAAATGTGGGAGAAGAAAGGGGACAGAAGCTGGGTGGACATGAAGGAAACAGTCAATACATTTAATCAATTCATGTCTGGAAGAAACATGCAAAAGCCTTTGCAGGGTGATAAGTGGAGAGTGCATTTGAAGAGGCAGTTTTGGAAGAAAGCTCATGGCTGTGGGAGTCAGTTTAAATTGGGAGAAGTATAGCTGCTCAGCCAGAAATACAACAGAAACAAAGAAGAGAGCAAATGTGTAAAGGGTGAAGCCAGCTGGGCAGCAGGAACCGGGACAAAGATGCCTTGCAGCATAACAGCAAAAGCAGCAGATATTGGGGGGGAGAGAGAGGCAGTGGTTGATAGATAAGATACTGGGGGCAAAAGAGTAAGAAAAAAAAAAAAGGAGCACATGAACTATGGAATGACTCATAAACTCATCAGGGGAGTGGAGCAGGTGAAAGGTGGCTGAAAGATACAGTGAACCACCTCTGATGAGCAAAGGTCATGGAAAGTGACTTTGAGATGTGTGACAGTGAGAGAGAATGAGCAAATAGGTCACACAGCTTAGGAGCTGGTGAAAGTAGAAACAAGTCATTCAAAGTGAATTCAGAAGAGTGCTACGGTAAGAACAAGGCGAGCCTGATGCTCTGGTGGGATGACCACATGGTTGACATTTGGCAGAAGTGGAGATGCCGAACACTGATGAGTACAGGGTACGATAACTTGGGCTCAGGACTGCTCTGTCCAGGCTCTCCAAGCTTCCTGCTAGCTTGACGTATGAGTTTTATGAGCCATCACAGTCTTCCCAGCCCATGGAAACTCCCGTAGAGAGTAAGGATGATGGAGACAGCTGAGTATGTAGTAGCTGACAGCAATGGACAGGAAGAAGAAAGAATGAGAGTTACAGAACTTCAAAAAACATAAAAAGGAGAAAAGGAAGAGGAAGAAAGAACAATACCAGCTTGTATGGAGAACTGCAGTCTGGCCTCTGGGCATCCAGCAAGAGAAAATGACAATAGATGATGAATTAAATGAGATAAATATCAATTAATGAACCTCATAATAGGGGCTGAATTTATTTTAGAAATTGTTTTTAAAGTAGGTGAGCTAATCTGACATGTACAGGTTTGTTTATTCAGTTATTTTGAACAGCTGTCATCTAGGAAGCACAGGTGTGAATTCACTTTCTAGCTCCTTTTTTTTCTTTGTAGTTACAAAGCTGATTATAAAGGCTTTTGAAAACTTGGCTTCCTCAACAAAGTATTTCAAGTTCTCTGTAATCATTTTGAATACAAGATTAATTATTTTCCTGCAGTAAGACATTATATTGAAGATAATTTAATTCTGATAGCTTACTGCATGGCTTGCTTGTGAATGTTTACATGTAAGCAATTTCTCCTTCTAAAGTTCATGCGTAATAAAGTAGTTCTGGTTTCTTTGGGTTTCTAAAGGTGGAAGTCAGCCTGGTTGCAGGAATTGGGACAGAGATGCTTTGCAGCCTAAGAGCAAAAACAGCAGTTATTGTGGGGAAAAGACATTCAGCTGTTGAATGATTGAATTCAGTTCAGCAAAAGAGCATACATTGCATGGGGTATGAAGCAGAATTTACTTCTATCTTGCCATATGCCAACTTCCTAATTCTATTTGTATATCACATGAGCTATGCTGTTAGTAATCCATTCAGTAGGAAAATCAAACTACTTTTGTAAAGTTTAAGAAATCTGATCATTTTCACCATCAGAAGGATTTTCTGGAAGTGCCACTGAGTGCTTCCAAATGTTGAAACAAATTCCAAACAAGAAAATAAAATCCAAGTGCTTTTAATTTATTCTCCTAAAGCATTTAGGGTATATAATTTATGCACATGTATAAGTAGAGATTTTAGTTTCAATTTGGAATGATTAAAAAATGTCAGAGAGAAGACTAGTGCATAAATTGGTAAATCACTGAAACATATGCTTAACATAAGCATGCATATTATCCTTAAGAAGGTGGCATTTGGGGATGTAAGTACACGTTAAAGCCTACTCCTGTATCTTTCTTTTTATTTTTTCTCTTTTTTTTTAATGTGAATCTGTCACTGGGTTAATAATTAGTTCTTATCACCCCAGCCAAGGTTAGGACTCCACTATACATAATTATATCCCTATTTCTCAGATGAGGAGGTGAATGAAAGGGAAATAAAATTACTTTCCCACGTTAACACAGGATGCATATGGACTGCAGTGTGAATTGAACCCAAACTGGATGAAAACATCTCTCCAGGAAGATGGCAGTGAAAATAACCACCAAATTCTCTCCTTTTTGTGTTTTATTTTTCCTTCAGTTATATATAAATAAAATGGGGTAGAGTCTTGGGGTAGTCCACAGAACTGTAACAAAATGTTGCTCAAGTCCCAGATGTCCCAGATGGTTTCATTTACTGTTCTAAATAAAAATTAAAACAGTTGTTAGCCCAGAATTTTCAACTTAGAAAGCTCATCTAAAAAGGGAAGTGGGAAGTGAAAAGATGGGAACTCATGTTCAATTTCTTTGTACATTTAGTGCAGAAAGACTCATTGAATTTAATAGCTTAGTGACAGCTCCAAATTTATGTCTTAATAGAATACATGCAGATATGAAAAGGAGAAAGAAAGGGATTCTTTTTCCTACTGAAATGTTGTTTTTATTTTCTAGTGGGAATAGGAATAGATATATGTGTTTTATCTCCAGACAATTTCATTATGCTTGCACTTATTAGATGCAAATAATGATACTGTAACAGCTAAAGCAGTTTCTAAAATTATCTTAGAAGCTGTCGTATTTAAACAGGATTCTTTTGATTGGCAGCCTAGTTCTGGAATAAATCAGCCTAGTTCTGGAATTGATACTAGGTTTATTTATTTTTTCTAGGGGGGTGGGGTTTTTTTGTTTGAGATGTTTGCCACAATTGTTTGGAATATGTCTAAATCATGGTACTTGCTTTTAGTTTAACTTGTTGAAAGATACTTTAAGTACAAACTGATTTGAAAAGATATTTATTATTGCTGAATATGTTTTTTAGTATTAGAATGTGGTAGCCATAGTGGTTTAAGGATATCAGGTAAGGTTTGGTGCACAGATGTTTGGTGCAACATCTTTTGTTAGACCACTGTTGGAAGAAGTGGATAAACTTTGTGCCCTACCCAACAACATGCACCAGCTTATTCGGCTTCTGTTCTGACTTCCTACAGACTTGGTTTATGAAAATATTAATCTGATGTTTCCTACAGGAATCATCTAGATACAGGTGGTTCTTTTTATGGTACAAGATCAGAATCTTCATCTTTGGTCCCCTTTGGTCTGGCTTTGTCACATGCGTGAGTACTCTGGTGGCACTCTGTGAGTTTCAGCATTACACCAGCAGTGGCGTGCCATGGGGCAGCTCCAGAGCAGGAATGTGCAAAAGCATGGGAAGAGGGAGGCTGAGGCTAGCTTGGTGCTTTTTGCATTGTGTTGCACTGTCTGCCAAAGATATATGCTATTTACTGTTTTCTTCTGTGGCTTGTGTTGAATGAAGTATTGAGGATTCCTTGCTTCTGAAATTTCATCAGAGATTTAGGACATATGGCCTATGTATGTGAAGCATATACTGAATTTGACTTGCATTCACAATTAATTCAAACTGAATGGCTGCCACACCTTTACCTGAAGCATAATGAGGAATTTTTTCAGAATAGATTTTAGATTTCATTGTATTTTGTGTAAAGTGCTAAATACTTGATTGCAAATTGTGTTCAAATGTCTAGAATGGAGATTGACTCTTTCAGAAGGTGTTGCTCTGTAGAATAAAACCACGTAATGAATTCTGCTCATTTACTGGGGAGTCAATATTCACATCAAAGAAAGTAAACTTTAAATCTGCACTTGATGCCATAGGTTCTAGAGGGGTGATGAACTGTGACACGAAGCTCTGAATAACTTTAACAGCTGTGAAATGGCATGAAAACACATTTATTTGCGTATAAAAAATAGAAGTCTTTGGATATGAATGAGATACTTCTGCTACCAAAAGACATTTCTACAACAAGCATTAAAAAAAAAAAAAAAGAAGGCGCTCTCCAGAGACATTTATGAAGGCATTGAAAGTGTTATCATATTCATTGGGCTAGATTGTCTCACTTACTGGTTACTTGATTTACCTGGTGAGGATAATTGCTGGATTTTATGTAGGAAAACCATTGAGGTTCAATAACGGTGTCGTTTCACTGGCTTTCAAAACAACATTATGTAAATACACAGTAATGAGTTCACACCAGGAGAGAGAATTCAATGAGGTTTTTTTCCTTGATCATATGCATTGTCTAAATTTGAACTCCAGTTTTGTCGTTGGCTTGACGTGTTTTTGATAAACAATTATTGGGAGTTAATGAGCAAGTCTGAAGGGTGTAATATCATAGAAGAAACAATGTAAGAATATCAAAATTATTCTAATGGACAGTGAAGTCTTTGCAGCATAAATTTAATGTCTTACACAAAGAGTCTCTGTATAATGATAATGCTCTTTGATGGTGTCGTGGTTTAAGCTCAGTCGGCAACTGAGCACCACGCAGCCGCTCACTCACTCCCGCCCCGGTGGGATGGGGGAGAGAATTGGAAGAGTGAAAGTGAGAAAACTCATGGGTTGAGATAAAAATAGTTTAATAATTGAAATAAGATAGCTTTCCCCAGTTTCTGTACTGAGCATGACGTCACACGGTATGGAATGTCCCTTTGGCCAGTTTGGCTGTGCCCCCTCCCAGCTTCTTGTGCACCTCCAGCCTCCTCAGTCAGTAGAGCATGGGAAGCTGAAAAGTCCTTGACTAGCGTAAACACTACTTAGCAACAACTAAACCATCAGTGTGTTATCAACATTGTTCTCATCCTAAATCCAAAACACAGCACTGTACCAGCTACTAGGAAGGAAATTAACTCTATCCCAGCCGAAACCAGGACAGATGGTCTAACAGTTTCTTCTCCTCAGGGATACCTAGTAAAGGAATCTTTGAAAAGTTTTGTATCAACCTTTTTTCATATCCCTTGTCAGTTTTACATGTTTCTTTTCAGCTTAGTTAAATTGATTTCACTTTTGACATATACTCTAAAGTGTAGTTCTACTCCATAAAAATGACACTATTGGGTCCTATATTTACTTTACTTCAGCAAGTAAATGTCAAGTATATTTATGGTTAAAAGTGTTACTTGATAAATCCCATATCTGAAAACTCAGGCTAGATTGTAAAAGCTGCATGGTTTTTGTTCTATTTTGTCCATTTTCACTGATGCAGGAAAAGTTCTGCAAGAGAAATTATTATGTCCAAACTCATTGGACAACTGTTTTGGTGATACCCCAGAAAGAAAATAAATCAATTTTCTTTCCCTTATCTGGGGTAACTAAATATGGTGGTTTGTCATTTAAGCTGAGATATGGCTGATTGTCCACAAGGATCAAATCTGTTCTGTAGTTTGTCATAGTCTGTGTTAGAAACCTTATGGACATGTATTCCTTCAGCTGCAGAACTCTGTCCAGCCTTTGGATGTTACTTACTACTAGGCCAATTTGCTGTAGACAGAAATCAACTGTATCTCAAACTATGTGCTCTGAGGTATAATGCTAAGGTGTATGTCTTCTAATTAGTCTTCCTTCCTGAAGGAAGATCTGGACCCTCTAGATCACCACTATCTTGTGGACCCTGAAATTCAGGGCACACAGACTTTATAAAACATTTTATAAAACAGTCACATTTTAATCGTTGTCAAAGCACAAAAGGTGCACAGAAAAGAAAGTGAAGAACAATTGACATGTACATGCAAAACCATCCCTTTACTATCCATGTCATTCAGAGAAGCCTTTGGGTTTTGGCCATTCTGTTTGTGGGACTATTCCCTTCTCTCCTTCTTTACCTCCCCAGTCTTGCCTTCAGGCTCTCACGTCTTCTAAAACCACCAGCCTCTCAAAAAAGGGACGGCCTAGCTGTACAGGTTAGGTGGCCTTCTTGTTTGGCTTCAAATCCACTGTGTATGATTTGCTGCTTGTATCTCCAGCCTGCAGTCCAAATTGGGAACATTTGTTCCCGATGGTCGTGGACTGAAACAAACACACTTTCTCTGTGGTGATTCCATTTGGATAGATGGCTGCTAGGATTAGTCGTTCTGAATCATTGCCATTCCTTTATCAGCCCAGAATATCCCAGTCTAATAGGGAGATCAAAAGGCAGAAGTTAAGTGACAGTAAAAATTAAAACAAATGTTCAGAAAGAAAAATGTGGATGTATTTTTAGTCCACTTTAAAAGAAGCTTTTAAAGGAAGATAAAGCAGCTCAGATTTCTGTTCAGGCTGAATTCTGTGAATTTTGCACATGGTTGTACAATAGATGCTGAAGCTGTGTGGCCACAAATTTGCTGCTGTGGGTGCTTGTGCTGCCTTGGTTAAAGAATGAAACTAGTCACAGTAATTAATTAGCCACCTTTGCAAAAATTATATGTTTGAAGAAATATTTCTAAGCAAGCTACATCTGCTAACAATTAAAAAATATATAGAATGTTTTCCTTAACAGTTATTATAATGTGTTATAGTAAGAACAAATGTTTTTTAATAAACATACTGTGGTTTAATGTGTTTGAAAAACAAAGCCATGCAGCATCTATTTGTACTTGAACAGTTTTTTAAAAAGCTATGTTCATTGGGATTTTATAGCATACTTCCTACTAACGTGTAAGTTTTGTTCAGGTGAGATGTACAGTTTAGGGTTTCCCAAATTTTACTTCATTTCTCAGTCACAAAACCTGATTTTTTTAAAAAACTGCAATCAAAGCATTCTTGATCTTTTCTCTTCCTATGTTTTAAAAGTGTGTGTCAATATACAGCAACTGCTGCCATGCCAACGTCACTCTGGATAGTACATAATTGCAAATAAAAGTAAAAGCAACAGGTCATCAAAAATTAATTTTCGATTGTAACCCTTTCCAAAGGGTGTGACATTTTAATGCCCTGGCCTTCATCAGACAGATTCATTTGGTGATTTATAAGACTAAATATTCCTTCAAATTCATTCACTTTGTTAGAGACAATCTATCTGTAAAAAGATTGGATAAAAAAATGGTTCTGACCTAAAATTTAGATTAAAAAAAACAGGTTGCCAGAGGAATAGCTCAGTTTTGAGTAAGCATTCCTGAAATGTAACATAAAAAGAGCATTAGTGGTTTTATTATCTAGGAGTAGCGAATTAAAAAAAAAAAAAAGAGCCAAACTCAAGTGTTCCAGTGTATCTAAAACCTGGAAAGATTTATCTGAAAGTATATCTGAAAGCAGGAAAACAAAGCTGCATGATGAAGTTTTAAATTAGCATCTTAATCTAAGACAATTCATGCTACTTCTCTGACAAAAAACTGTGTCCTGAGGCCACCGACTGGCCCCTGTGACCCTTCCTGAGGACCTGACTGGCCCTGGGCTCTGCTTTCCCATTGCTGTGTGCCTCCCGGGGATCATTAGGTGCAGCTGGGAGCCTTCTCATCCAGCCTGCCCAGCCTCTGGGAGCTTTTCAGGGTGCCCTGAACATCCCGCGTCCTCCCCAGGACCCTCATGGGCAGCGCCCCCCCTGCCCACCCCAAAGCTTCCCATGCCGTGTCCCATTTCCAGTTTGGTGCCTCTATGTCCGCTGGAATATCCCCTGCCACACCTCGTCCTGAGCAAGCTCAGGGTTGTGAAACACGGGAGGACACACCTGGCTGGGAGGGGAGGCCAGATGGCACTAATAAACCTTAACGGCCCTGATGAGCTTCACTGGGTCCTCTCCGCTCCCGTGGACCCAGCAGCGCATTTCAGCTCAGCTGTGAGGGGCCTGTGGGCCCTTGCTATGCTGAGCTGAGCTGAGCTGGCTCTCGCTGCTCCCTGAGAAAATGGGTTTCAGTGCATGGCTAATAAATGCACAGAAGTGGTAAGTGCTGCGATTTATCTATCTGATAAATTTCCTGAGTTCAGTGCTCCTCAAGTTAGGCTGCCTGCAGTGGAATTGATCCTGGTGTCTCCAAAATCCAGAAGTTGACAGATATTTTTCTACAGACTCCTGGAAGGTATGCTGAAAGACAGGTTAAGCTTATCAGAAGCTGAACCTTAAAGAGCAAAATCAGGCTGTTTAGGTGAAAATCTGTTTTGACCAAATATTCAGAACTATGGGAATGTATCTGACTTTTTTTCATTTGTGTTGGTTATTGAAGTGAAAAATTATAAATATGCACTGGTCTCTGTGAGATCCCTTGTATAACTGGTTATTTGATATTTTCTATATTTATCTTTGCTTGGGACAGAGGGAAAGGGTGGAAAGCTTGTTCAGCAATTTGTGAAGCTCAGTGTATTTTCTGATCCCATATCCCCTTACCAAATATCCTATGAGAACCATTTGTTGTGTGGCCAGGTAATATAACAAGCTACTGAAACAGATCATTAGCTATAGAAATAGTTACAGATTAGTAACATTGTCAGGGGCATACAGAATTTATATTTTCATATTCAGAAAAGCAACAAAATTTGTGTTTTATAGTAAAGAATTTCATTTACATCCACCAAAAAAACTAGCAAGGAATTCTTTCCTAGTATCTATACAGTTCTTTTCTTCCTCTTTCTTTGCTTGAGTTTTCTAGTCTTCTCTTTTCAATATGAAATCCTTTACATACTTGCCAAAATGTTATTAAAAATGTTGTATGCTAAATTTGATAGCAAATATACTTGAGAGAATAATCGCCAGCAAAGCTGGCATGTAATAAAGATTCTTGTGACCTTACTGCTTGGTGAAAAGGTCTGTTTCACCTGGCGTAAGAATTGGTACAGCGTTGTCAGTGGATAAAGTGATTGTTTAATACTTACAGGTGAGACCTGTGGAATTAGCTGGGGGTCTTAAATTCTTTCCCCCGAACACTTAGTCCTATCAGAGGGTAGCAACTCCAAATACGATCATCTTTGGGTGGATTTTACCTTCTCAGTGAAAAGTTCGCATATAAATGGTTCTGGATCATTGCGTATATCTCTTTAAGAATATCCAGTGTGATGTGACACTAGATGCTGTAAAAGAAGACACCTACAGTATTTGGCAGTATATCATCTAATTTCTGGCTCCGTGCTCATTGAAAGGAATCCAAAAATCAGCAGGCTTTTTTTGTGCAGCGTGTGGAAAGTGATAGGGGCCTCAAGGGGAAAAAGGGGGAAAAAAAATGCTGCTCAGTGACAGAGGAAATACCTAGAGGCAGCCAGAGAGACACTAAATACTTTATTTCTGTCTCGGAAATGATTTGATTGTTACATAAGTTTTATGCAAGCTACAGAAAATAAAGCTTTTTTGCATTGGAAATGGATATTCTTTGCCACAGAACTGGAGGGATCACCAAGGTCATCGAATAGGTGGGAGAGGGCTTTTCAGAGCAGACCGTTCACTTCAAGACTGAGAGTTCAACCGCTTGTCTTCAGCAAAACTCCTACCCCATTTTTTTCTACCGTTCAGTCTGGACCGATTGATGTCAATTGAACCTCCTCAGATGCTGCTACCGAAAACATTCAGAAAGAGGCAGCAAAATCCTCACAGCAAAAGATTTATGCTGGACATTGAATCTCATACATGAAGATGCTGAGCTCTTCCAGCACGGAGATATGTTCTGAAAAGCCAGCATCTCCCATAGTTTATGATCCTGGTCTTGACTTTTCTAGGTACTCTTTTCTCTTCTTGTTTCTGTTGTTATTTATGAATTAAGAATGGTTATACTGCTAAAAGCATGTAATAAAATACATAAGAAATGCTCTGCAATGTGTCCAGTCAATGTTTTTGCAGAATCTTGAGCCTTTGAGATCTTGCAGCTTTCCATCTCAGTCTTCATTAATGTTTTTGCACTTAATTAAAGCAAGAAGGGGCGCGAAAATAAAAATGTGAAGCAATAGAAATGTGGATTACTGTGATTGGGTCCCCCCCCTTTATCTGTGGAGTTCTTCCTCCCAGATTCAGTGTTGCTCTCAGTGAAAGAGGAAAGTGATTTCTCTCCTATATGAGCTGTAAATTTCCTTCTGAATAAAAATCTTCTTAAAGATCCTATATGAATAGCATCTCTTCCTTTAACAGTTTAGCATCGTTAACTGCTTCTTTATTTGCAATGTTTTGACTACTTGAACATTAGAGTCAAGTTCAAATCCAAAATGTATTCTGATGTATATGGAGACTTTCTACAATAGTAAAGTTTTCCCTGCATTTAGCGCTTGGAAAACTTAGAGATTTTTCCTTTAAAACTGAGCTTCCCTCACAGATTGTGAATTAGACTACAGGGAACTATTCTCCAGTTGCTATATAGCTGTTGCTATACGTATCTTGTTGGATAGAGCCCTCGATAAAGCAGACTCTACACAAGCATCTTAAATGTTAAATAATCACTATGTGCGTAGTAAGCATTTGAGTTTTGGATTCTGTGGTTCCTTTTGGATGGTCCATCCACACAAAGCCTTTTCTCAATGTGCTGTATGTAAACAGTCTGTTTTCTCTCTGAATTATTTAGAATATTTTAAAGTATCCCCTGGAAAACCTGTTTCCCCTCATAGTCCATACATATAAACATTAAGGCTTTCTCTATGATTTCTGACTGAGGGGATACATGGACACATGGCTTTGTTCCAAAATGAATGTATGTTTGTTTAAATCTAAACAGGATCAGATTTAGAAGCAAGAGATTGGAAGAATGAGGTTGCCCTATAATTGAAGGATGTGAAAGTAATAAAACTTTCATTATCTCTTTTCTTTTGTGGCGCTCTCTATACCTAATTTATTGTCAAGGTTGCTGAAATACAGAGATTAAACTATATATCTTATGTGAGGGACCATCTGGCTTTTATAAAGTTTTCCAGAAATATTTTTAGCTAAATGTTGGTGTAACCTTTATGTGAAGGTTCCTCTGAAAACAGGAAATGGCAGCAAACCTGTTTCTCTCTCTAACTCTTGTTCTTAAAACGAAATCAGCTCTAAGCAGAGACCTAACTTTTTTTTTCAGGTCAGTTAACTGTGATTTATAGCTAAGGTGTAGCTTTTCTAAAGCAACAATATTTATTCATCACTTGGATTGTAGAAAGGTAAAATTTTTGCCAACTGAGGCAATCTCCTCTGAGTGCTTATTTCCGGGTATGTTTCTGTAGAGACAAGGCAGGCAAGACCGCTTTCTCCCCCTTCTCTCCCCTGCGCTTCTTAAAAGTAGTTTTCTTTGCGCGATCCATTAGTTCTTTTCTGAAAGTAGTAGGAGTTGTTAAACTTTAACCTTGGTCACTAGGATGTTCAGTGCTGTCTCCTAAATGTACTTCAATTACGTGGAATTGTCCTGTTCAGTCCTGGTAGGTTCTTTACCCTCAGGTGGCACAAGGAAGTGCAAATGCTTCATGTTTGTTTGTTTGCCATCTATTAAGAATAATAGCATTTGCCTCCTTACAGGAAAGAGAGAAACACGGCACACATGCAGTAGTCATAAACACGTTACAGGATATTTCCACATTGAACACAGAAAGACTGTGCCTCTAGTCGCAGCGTTGCTTTTTATACTCATAGAATTGCTTGTTCAGTGTTAAGAAGGCAAATCTTGCTGTAATTGTATAGGTTGTCATGCAAAAATAATTACTGTCAATGTAAAATTTTAATTCCTTCATATTGCCGCTCCTTACCAGGAAACTTTATGTGAATTTTGTTATAGTATGATGTTAAGCTACAGTTTGCACACAGTAAAATGATGCAGAGAACAGGCATTATACCACCCACAGTTTTAATGCCACATAATGAATGACATATTTCTCATGTGGATGAGGAGGGGAGAGGCCAGTTGTTTTAAAGCACCAAATCCTGATCCCATTAAAATCACTGGGAGTCTTGCCATTGGCTTTGTTCATTCCAAGATCTGGATTGTGAATATTGGTCACTATTCAAATATAGAACAATAGCAAAATCATTTTCAGAATTTAAAAAAAAAAAGACCAAACCAAAAAAATTCCAACAAAACAAAAAAACCAGCAAGCCAACAAAAAAAACCCAAATAAAAAATCACTCAAAAACCCCTTCAGTAACATTCTCCCATATTTATTCTGTTTCTTAACAATACAAACATTTATCACTTCCCCACCCAGAGTCAGAACTGACAATATTATATTTTAAAAGGCTGTCTTAAAAGATCAATGATCTTAAAATTAAAGTTGGGCAGAAAACAGAACTACCTGTCTCATCCTGCAAACAAGGTGTAGATATCTTTATTTATGTAGGTGAAATACTGGGTCGTCTCCTAAGTTAAGGAAAAGGTGGTATAAAGATTCTCTATGGCCTGTACAGGTGAAGATCAAAAACCCTACCTAACAAAAGGACTTGAGCTCTAAAAAAAAAAAAGAATTTAAACAAATGAGCAGTTCCATAGGTAAAAAATAAGACCAAATACTTGCTTATGGTAACAATCACATTTGCATACATGTTATTGTAGTGAATTACTGTTCCCAATGCAAATGCCTCTTGCAAAAATCATTTAATGTCTCATTTCCCCTTCTGATTTTATGCCTTTGTTATTATTTTTCTCTTACCAACTTGCAGTAGATCTAGCCGAGCTCTGCTACTTTGGAAGTAGGGGTAGATTGGTATCAGTTGAAAGAGCATCAAAAGCAAATACTGAATTAATTAGATTCTGTGTGTCCCCTATACACTTTGGAAAAACAGTTTTATTGTTAGTAAGAAAGAAAAGGAAAAAAAAAAAAAAACAAAAACAAAACAAACCATTAAAGGTTTGAAGGTTACTAGAATGTTTCCACTCTTCACTGTAATGAAAAATTTAGGAGTTCTTTGGATTTTTTAATGTAGAAATGCCCTGATAGTGACTATAAAATTTTCTTCTAAATCAAGATTGATATGCAGGATGCAGCATCAGGTCTGTGGTATGAGTTTACCAAACACAAAATATTTTCTGTGAGTCAAAATATTTCAAGAAACTTTGTTTTTCCTATTGTACAACTGTTAGGCTGGGAGACCTCTTTTGAACATTTCTATGCTTCCCAAGGTTTCTAAGACTCCTCTAGTTTCTTAGGAAATTTAAGTCTTGGAAACTTCTAAAGTTGGGCTTCCAGATTTTTGGTCTTTTTAATTTTTCTAAATAATGTGGTTGGTTACTTCAAAGTAAGCTTTCCTTCTTCTGGATTTTTGTTTTCCTGTAACTTTCTGCTTTGTTATAATTTTTTTTCCTCCAGAATGTTAATCTTCTGGAGAACAGAAACAATGACTTTCCAGGCAGCACGGATACAGTGCCTCTGGTGTAATGTTATGTATTCTCTAATAATTATAGGCAGTTGTAAAAAGTTTTGGATTTGTTGTTTTGTTGGGATTTTTTGGGGGGTTTTGTTTGTTTTTAAAATTTGCCAAGCTTATCAAATATTACTTGCAGTCACAATATTTTGTAAAGCATTGTGAGGTGAAGAAGATAGTGACTCTTATCGCTATATTATTGCAAAGGCTTTCTCTGTTAAAACTGAAGATTTCGTCAACAGACATACTGGTTTGTGTGGAGTAAAAACTAGATGGAATCTTTCAATGAGAAGTTAAATTCCAGCCCAATAAAAGAATGAGATTCTATTTTATGCAGTTCACAGACCTTGATGATGAAACTCTTAGGGAGGGGGAAAAAACATTAATAGTGAAGCCTGTATTAATTCTTTTGGAATAATTTAGCATAATAAAAGGTATATTTTCTGTAAAATATGTGTAGATGGAATTTTGCTGTAGGATACATGTAAAAATATGACTTGATTATAGAGAATTTGATTTTCAGAAAGTTTGGTGAAAATTATTTTCTAGTATCAAATTATCTTTGTAGTTGGCAGGATGAAAACGGTTTATAACTGTTTACAGGCACAAGTATGCATTTATTCCACATATATGTGGAATACTTGTGTGGAAACACATGATATTTATCCCTTTTAAACAATATAGTGGTTTTGTTTTACCATAAAATTCAGAAATGATAATGAGTACTAACATGACTACTTATGTCCTATTTGTGGTAGGATTTAATTTAGGGGTGTTTTCTTTATCATTCTGTTGTTGGGTTTGTGTTTTTTTTTTTTAAATCTTTGCTGATTATTCTTTTTGTACAAAGATTAGCTAAATTGGAAACTCCAGTTTAAGAGAAATACAAGAATTTGGGGCATTATATGCATACCGGTTATAAAAATTATTCCAGAGAACTAAGGCGAGATGAGTAAAATATGCCTGCTTTATCTATAATCCCATGGCAGGGTAGTCAACAATCAGTTTTAACATAAAATTCCAGTGATCTCGTGAGTTGAATAATTCAGAAACAGATCTGGGATGTTCCAGTATTGGCTGGAAAAGTGTGTTGACTGTCAGTTAAGATTTAAAAGCTTTTCATTTAGATGAGTAAAAAGAGCAAACCAGGAAAAAAAGTCAGATTTTTAAATTATTAAATTATTTTGGCTAACTAATATAACTTTTGCTTCATATGAAGAGTTGAATAACTGGGTTGTTTGAGCTCAAATGCTTGAGAAAATTAATGTAAAAAGTAATTGTGATCTCAGAAAAATGAAAGTTGTGTTTTGATTTTTTTTTTTTATTTGTGCATATTGGTTTATGTTTTCATTCTGGAACAGTCTAGTAGTGCATCGAGTTCATCTATACATCCCTCCTGTGATACGATTAAATAATGTTTCTATTTAGCTATGC
This sequence comes from Aptenodytes forsteri, assembly GCF_000699145.1. Classification (NCBI taxonomy): domain Eukaryota; kingdom Metazoa; phylum Chordata; class Aves; order Sphenisciformes; family Spheniscidae; genus Aptenodytes; species Aptenodytes forsteri. The sequence goes on along the minus strand of NW_008796218.1, from coordinate 9,686,234 downwards.
GTTCCTCGCTTTCTGTTGACTTTTTTGCTTTATTGTTTAACTGTCGTAACTTGCTGACTGTCAACTTCCTTTGTGCAGATTTTCAGTTTTCTAAATATGATTCAGGGGCTAACTTTGTACTTATGTTTGGACTGATTTTCCTTTCTGCCATAGGTTTTATGCATGAATTTCAGCAAATTGTTCTTTCATAGTTTCTTTCCTACAACTTCTTTTTATACTATTAAGGGGGTTTTGTGTGTTCTCTTGTATATGTTACAATCATTTACTCTGTGGTCAGTTCTGTGGCTCTTGTTACAGTTCCTTCATTTAACCAGTTCTTCTATAACAGTCAAGACCATGTCAGAACAGCCTTTCCTTCTGCGTATGTTTAACCTAGTGGAGCGCCACTTACATCATTTAAAATGCAAAGAAATTGTTTTTAGACATAATGCCTGGATACTGCATGTTTCCAGTTTATATCATTGCAGTAACCACCACTATATTGAAATAGCCTGCCTTCCTTCACTAGTCGATATGCAAGAGCTCTCTCCTGGTCAGGTGGTCAGTAATAGCCTGACTTCTACATTTGCATTCTTATAGCTTTGCGATTTGTAGTTTATGATCTAGAATAGCTTTCTTCCCATTAGCAAGCCATAACAGTAGATGTATATTTAAGAACTGCAGTTGGTTTTTTTTTTTCCTCAAACTCTTAATTATTTGCATTGCTGAACTAGATAATGAAAATCAGAACATTAATGTATTTTCTGTATGCGAACACTGCTTTTCATTAAGCTTTATGGAAATTTAATGCAACTTACGGACTTTCACATCCAAATTTTAATGTTGACATTTTTCACTTTCATTTTGCATACTGTACTTCAAGTACCCGGAAAACATAAAAAGCTAGAGATGGATTTCAAAAGGAAACAGAAAAGGCTGGTGGATCTATAAATGTTCATGTGCTGCCAGGAACTCCTTTACAGTCAGCAGTATTTATTCCTATTTAGAAAAATGACATCATTACATTAGTTGGAGACAGTTTTTGGCAATGAGAAAACCAAGCTGTTTAGAAATGTAACAGAACAAACATTTGAAGAGATGGAAAATACCTACATGTGCATTTCTTGTCAATAGTGGATTTTTTTTCTACTACAGTGTTATAGCAATAGTATACAACATACATTCATAACTTTTGTAAAGCCCTCTGAAATCTACAATTGCAAATAGTTTGTTTCCAAGACTTCTTATTATTTCATTGTTATCACCTGTTATTTTCTCTATTCAAGGTGTAAAACTCTGCAGAATGTTCAGAACATTCTTTAGCTACCATTGTTTCCCATTTCACTTAAAAAACAAACAAACAAAACAAACAACAAAAAGCCCCCACCTTAATTTGGTTCCACAGATCATAGAATCATTAAGGTTGGAAAAGACCTCTAAGATCATCGAGTCCAACCATCAACCCAACACCACCATGCCCACTAAACCATGTCCCTAAGACCTTGCCATAGTTCCTTGTATGGTGTTAAACAGTGGAAGTTTGTTTTAAAGACTGTGGTGGCTGCTAAACTTTACAGGAGTTCAAGATGTAACTGGGTAAATCCATATGAGGGAAAACTGAAGGCAAAATCTGAGCCAGAATCTGTTTGGAGAATGTAATGCTGGAGTAGTACCAATATATCCGTTCCTTCTTGTTCTGCTCTTTCTGAGGTACCCACTGCTAAATACTGGGATAGGTGGGTCTCTGGTCTCACCCGGTGTGGCTTTCCTATGTCATATTATTGATTTATCATACAGCCTTTTCATGTCCCTACATCTAGAGAGGTACTGGTGGGAGCTGCAGCACTGCCTTTCTGCTCCCACTGACTTGATCTCCGCATACATATATATATTTTAATCGCTTTCTCAAATAACAGTCATAGAATGGTTTGGTTGGAAGGGACCTTCAAAGATCATCTAGTCCAACCTCCTGCCATGGGCAGGGACATCTTTCCCTAGATCACGTTGCTCAAAGCCCTGCCCTTCAGTTCTGTTAACTATTTTAGGCTTCATTCTCTATTGCAATTTTTTTTGTCTCACAGAGAAGATGCTAGATAAAAATTCAAAGAGAAAAGAACTGTATTCTTGCTCTGTAATATCCTTCTGCATCATCATTTTATTTACTGCTAGCAACAACCTCTACAAAAAGGTAAATCAGCCCCCACTCAAGGGAGTCTATGATTAGTCGTAAGCAAATGTCAGCAGATCTTAAGAACTCTATTAGTTGATTCAACTTCTGAACCATTTCCCAGCCTTTTGAGGCTGTTCTCAAGCCACTGACA
>NW_008796218.1:9678497-9681933 GCF_000699145.1 Aptenodytes forsteri | reverse complement strand
CCATAAGAAAGCCATAACAGTAGATGTATATTTAAGAACTGCAGTTGGTTTTTTTTTTTCCTCAAACTCTTAATTATTTGCATTGCTGAACTAGATAATGAAAATCAGAACATTAATGTATTTTCTGTATGCGAACACTGCTTTTCATTAAGCTTTATGGAAATTTAATGCAACTTACGGACTTTCACATCCAAATTTTAATGTTGACATTTTTCACTTTCATTTTGCATACTGTACTTCAAGTACCCGGAAAACATAAAAAGCTAGAGATGGATTTCAAAAGGAAACAGAAAAGGCTGGTGGATCTATAAATGTTCATGTGCTGCCAGGAACTCCTTTACAGTCAGCAGTATTTATTCCTATTTAGAATGATGACATCATTACATTAGTTGGAGACAGTTTTTGGCAATGAGAAAACCAAGCTGTTTAGAAATGTAACAGAACAAACATTTGAAGAGATGGAAAATACCTACATGTGCATTTCTTGTCAATAGTGGATTTTTTTTCTACTACAGTGTTATAGCAATAGTATACAACATACATTCATAACTTTTGTAAAGCCCTCTGAAATCTACAATTGCAAATAGTTTGTTTCCAAGACTTCTTATTATTTCATTGTTATCACCTGTTATTTTCTCTATTCAAGGTGTAAAACTCTGCAGAATGTTCAGAACATTCTTTAGCTACCATTGTTTCCCATTTCACTTAAAAAACAAACAAACAAAACAAACAACAAAAAGCCCCCACCTTAATTTGGTTCCACAGATCATAGAATCATTAAGGTTGGAAAAGACCTCTAAGATCATCGAGTCCAACCATCAACCCAACACCACCATGCCCACTAAACCATGTCCCTAAGACCTTGCCATAGTTCCTTGTATGGTGTTAAACAGTGGAAGTTTGTTTTAAAGACTGTGGTGGCTGCTAAACTTTACAGGAGTTCAAGATGTAACTGGGTAAATCCATATGAGGGAAAACTGAAGGCAAAATCTGAGCCAGAATCTGTTTGGAGAATGTAATGCTGGAGTAGTACCAATATATCCGTTCCTTCTTGTTCTGCTCTTTCTGAGGTACCCACTGCTAAATACTGGGATAGGTGGGTCTCTGGTCTCACCCGGTGTGGCTTTCCTATGTCATATTATTGATTTATCATACAGCCTTTTCATGTCCCTACATCTAGAGAGGTACTGGTGGGAGCTGCAGCACTGCCTTTCTGCTCCCACTGACTTGATCTCCGCATACATATATATATTTTAATCGCTTTCTCAAATAACAGTCATAGAATGGTTTGGTTGGAAGGGACCTTCAAAGATCATCTAGTCCAACCTCCTGCCATGGGCAGGGACATCTTTCCCTAGATCACGTTGCTCAAAGCCCTGCCCTTCAGTTCTGTTAACTATTTTAGGCTTCATTCTCTATTGCAATTTTTTTTGTCTCACAGAGAAGATGCTAGATAAAAATTCAAAGAGAAAAGAACTGTATTCTTGCTCTGTAATATCCTTCTGCATCATCATTTTATTTACTGCTAGCAACAACCTCTACAAAAAGGTAAATCAGCCCCCACTCAAGGGAGTCTATGATTAGTCGTAAGCAAATGTCAGCAGATCTTAAGAACTCTATTAGTTGATTCAACTTCTGAACCATTTCCCAGCCTTTTGAGGCTGTTCTCAAGCCACTGTCATGTTCGGCTGAAAATTAGGGAAGTTAGATGGTCTTTTAAAAGATGCAGGGCTGAAAAGAAGAAAAGCTTCAAGATTAATATAATCCCACTGAGCTTTGTGCAGTTAAAACCGAATTCGTGGTGTACATTGGGATGTTAGTATATCAATTCCTGAAAAGAGATTCACAACATAGTTCTCAATGTTATATCTTATTGTTTGCTGTATTATTTTGCGGCAGTGCAGGATGTACCCTTTGAACACACCTGCAGTGTGAACAGGCAGATAAATGAAGTGGCGTGGGACACAGAAAAAGTAATTCAAATCTTTAAACTTAAATTTGTAAGCATGACTTCATGTTTATTTTTTTTTTTTTTTTTTAGCTGGTGCAGGAAAAAGATGTAGAATCTGAGGGTTTATAGACTGTGTGTCTTTGCAGGTATTTTTTTTTTTTTTTGCTTATGAGTATTTAGTCAATTCTGGTGCTTCCTATAGGTCTATACCAATATTTGAAGAGAGCAATGAACTACTAGTAGAGCTGGTGCGTACGTAGTGATGAAAGGTGGGGGATGGATCACATGTTGCTACAGCAGTAAAGCAATCACGTTGAGAACTGTGCTGTCTTGCTGGAGTATTATGGTAACAAGGATGTATATGAGCATTTGCACTTGTAGAACAGCCTCAGATAGCATTTCAGTGCTCTTTCCTTTAAAGTTCCTATCAAAAGTGGACAATTACCTTTTACAAGCACTATCTTTTTCAATTCTTAACCACTGGAATAGAATGATAACCAGAGGCTTCCCCCCAGTTCAATAGGTGCTTGCTTTTGTGTGAAATACCTTTTTCTGTCCTTTTTCAAAAGAGCTTATTTCTGCATCTTCCACACAAGCAAACACTGGAAAATGCATTTCCCCTGGAAGATAACCTTTCAAAAGGCTCAAGATCATTATTAGGGAAATGCTAACAGTCTACTGTCCAGTTTTTGCTGGATATTTGTCTTCCAGGCACAGACATTACTTTGTGAAGAATATATTTTAAAATACTAAGTTTTTTGGTTGTTTTGTTTTTCAGAAAGGAAAACTGTGCTTTTTCACTTATGCTGTCGGTAGGGTGTTCTTAGAAGAAAATTCTGTAATTCTATAATCTTTAGTTTGCAACTTCCTTTTCTAGGCTGCGTAACTTTTTGACCCTTTGCATTTATACACCAGACTATTATGTAGAAACTTTCATAAGAGTTGTTTAACATACTGTTTAGAGTTAATGCCTCCTTCGTATGGAATATGTGAAATAAAACAAATGAGGGGCACTAGCATCATTTGCATGATTACGTTTTAGTGCAAGCTAAAGCTATAAGCTATATGGTGGGTCAACTGCAATTTTTTTTTTTATGACCAAGTGACTATAATTGGGGTTGTTTGGTTTTTTTTTTTACCATCATCATTAATGTAATAAGACTGTGAGTAAAGCTTTGCTCCTTTAAAGCTGATTTTTAAAAAAAAAAAATCTCTTCTGTGTCACAGAAAACAAGTATTGTTCAGAGTATTATCTGGATGAACACATATGGACAAAATGAGAATCCACTCATTTTCTAAGCATCTATTGGGAATAAACTAATTTTAGAGCTTCTAGACCATTTATAATTTTTTTCATTGCTTTTTATTTTTTGGTACACTTCTACTTTCAGATTTCAGTTATAACTGTCAGGGTCAAAACAAAGCGAGAAGCTTATCTTAAGATTGATTTTTTTTTTTTTTTTTTAATTTTTTTTTAAGCCAGAA
>NW_008796218.1:9664010-9678247 GCF_000699145.1 Aptenodytes forsteri | reverse complement strand
TACAAAAAAAAAAAAAAAAAAAAAAAAAAAAAAATAGAAATAAGAGTATGCCAAGATTTTTCAAAGCAATTCATAGTTCTTCCTTAGCAATTAAAATCTTCTGACAATAGTCAAGCTAAGCAAGTAGCATGGACTCAGATAGTACACGAGGGTATACTCAGATTTGCTAGAATTCATAAAATCATATAAACAGACTAAGTAACTGACTACTGCTGCGTTCCAATATGGATTTAATTGTGGTACATCCTTATACACATTTATATACTTGAATGTTTTTGTTAATCTTGCTCACACTACCTCAAATTTTCTCTGAAGTGCCTTTTGAGGTGAAAACCAGGAATTTCTTAGGAACATAGAGCAACAGAAGTAGTGGTGAGGGTAGAAAATGAAAGGCTGTGTTTGAAAGTGGGGTGGAATAGGAGTAGGCAGGAAGCTGCTGACCCACATTGGACTGGGCCAGTGCCAGCGTTAGCAGCAGTTCAGGGCCTCTGGTTTTACCAGTCATGCAAAAGATAGCGCCTTCAGCATGTTCTTACCCACTGATGATGCAGTGACATACTGATTTGGTTCGGGGAGAAAGTAATTTTTGGCAGCATTTTCTCGTTCATCTCTACCTGAATGGTAAGTTGTTGAAATCGAAGGACTAGTGGTAGGAGATTTTGAGGGCTGCAAACTGCACGTGTAAATGGAGGAGTAACTCTTCTGCCTTTGCAATTAGTGAATTAGTTTTTTCTATATGCAAAGTAGTTTAGCAGTAGGAAACAACATGGCATCCATTAAGTATTTAAATCTTACTTTTCCAGAGGCAGAAAATCAGAGTCTGAGTGTGTGTCTCCCACTCTCGCCTTTATTCCCTAATAAATAGGCTTTAAAAACAGATTTATATTAGTTTTGCTGATATAGAAAGGCATCTTGTCTTTTTGTTACTTATTTGGCCAAGTAGGTAGACACAAGTAATACAGACACTGTCTTTCCCAAATGTATGAAAATGTAAGACTGGGTCCCTCATATACTTTTATATTGATGGAGAGGGCTAGAAAGAAGCAGCACCATCTACTGACTAAAACACATCATTACCAATCCAAATCAGACCTAGAAATTACAATGCAATCTGTGTGTTCTAACCATGTGAATGTAATTACCAGACCTCCCTGGTTTATTAGCTAACTAAATAACAATAATAATAGCTTTTGTTCTGGGTTTTTATTGTTTAATATATCTTCCTTTTTCTTTTTTTTTTTTAATTTACCCTCTTTTGATTTGATACAGATTTAAAAGCTGATCTTGTCAGCTCCCTGCCAATTCAGTTGATGGTGAGGACTTTTAAGTAGCTACTTGTTAATGTTATGTGTAGCTTCTGGGTTAGTGACATTGAGGGATAGGAAGCTGCTGTAGTATTTTACATAAGTAAGTAAGGTGTTAGGTAGGGTGACAGGTAGAAACCTGAAGTTTCAGATCCTCAAAGGTATTTATGCACCTAATGAATATATTGGAAATAGGAGTTAGATACCTTTGGGGAATTGGCCTTGCACAGGGGAAGTTTTCTTTGGCTTTAATGGAGGGCTTCAGCAATGAGGAGAACGGATTTGGCTAAGTGCTATCCATTCCAAGCCTGTCGTGATTAGTCAATAAAGCTGAATTTTTTTAATCTGTGAGAACAGGTTGTCTCCTGTGGAAAGCTTTATTCTTTTGTGTGTACACGAACACAAGTTGACTCTTGTTGAAAATTTTTTTAAGGATGTTTCTCTTTAAAACATTTTACAGTTGTAGAATTTGGTTCTGTAGCCCATTCTACAAGACGTTTACCACAGGCAAAGTCCTGTCGTCAATAAAGCTGAATTTTTTTAATCTGTGAGAACAGGTTGTCTCCTGTGGAAAGCTTTATTCTTTTGTGTGTACACGAACACAAGTTGACTCTTGTTGAAAATTTTTTTAAGGATGTTTCTCTTTAAAACATTTTACAGTTGTAGAATTTGGTTCTGTAGCCCATTCTACAAGACGTTTACCACAGGCAAAGTCCTGTCATGATAATTTGGTTATTTCCATTAATACTGGTAATAATTTCCAGATCCAGGAAGGTAATAAGGATAAGATTGATTTTCAGGGTAAGACTGATAAGCATCTCATCTAGAATACAGGCATAACATGCTTTAATCCAAGAGGTGACTGAAAAAAAGTTTGGCAAAAATACTTTTAGGTCTTGCTTACAAATTACTTGGAATTTTTATTATCTATTACAGGTCTTCTGACCTTCTTTTTGAAGGTCTTGTGTAGAAGACACAAAACACTGTTCTGCTTGATGCTCAATTTATGTCCTTTAGAAAGATAAAGGAATGAATTATTTATGTTGTCATTTGATGATGTGGACCAGGAAATTTTCCTAAGTCTCCCAAATGAATTATATTTAGTCATAAACTGTCATTCTGGAAATTTTTTTAATCCAAATTTTTCTCTGCCCCTTAGAAATGTGTCATAACCACTAACTGATATTTAAAAAACAGCTGAAAATGGTAGTCAAACTATTTGAAAGAAACGTAAGTTATAAGTGGGAATTTGAAATCGTGAGAATATCAGTTTTATTCTTGAATGTTAGTATAATTGACTTTTTAAAATATTCCACTTCCAAATACGGTACCTGAATTGTAATTCAGCTTTCAATATTTTATGGGCAGATTTGTTGAAATGGTTCCCAATGGGTTGCTTAACTATCTGATTTCATGGATACAATGTGTTAAGACATCAAAGTGGGAAAAATTCCAAGTGCAAGTAACTTATTTCTGGTTGTTACATGACTAAAATATTTTTATGTACAGTGGATTCCTTTCCCTTTTGTGTAATAGATAACTGTTTATCTCTGTTAAACAGAAAGTTTGAGCCTCTGGAGACTGTCAGGTTCTGGCACGTAATTCTCTAGCCTGAAATAAAGACTTGCTTTGGAAGCATTGAATTCCTCAACCTGTAGCATTAGTGTGCTTCATCTCTTTCAACAGATTGGAGGCTGGTAGAAGTATCCCCACTCTACAATATAGTTAACGTCTTAAAATTTGAGAATCCTTTTTGTATTCTGTCAGGCCCTAACTGATTAACCTGGTGAGTCTCTAGAGAGGTAGTATTTCTCTCTTTTGGCCCGTTTTAAATTTGAAAAAAGAAAAATATTAAAAATGAAGTCTGAAATCAGATGAAGATCAGATTAAATGAAGTCAGGTCAAATAACAGCAGATATGGCTATAAGGCTGAGGGAAAAAAGTGGTAACAAGTTGATATCTGTAATATGCCTAAATATCTTTGTGCTGTGATTGAAATAGAAATATGCAAATATTCTCTGTGTGTGCGTGACTTGCTGGTACTTGCTTAAATGTTGTTGTTTTCATACTTCAATAATATTTCTCTATCCCAGTTCCTCAATTCACAATGACAATTTTTCTAAGTCAGCCTTAAGGAAGTATTACATTTATTCCTGTCCTGAACATCTGAATCAGAATTTATGGATTTTCAGTACTCTCTGGAGAAGCTTTAATTATTCCTGAAGAAACCTTAATGATGATCATCATCTCCCCACCCTGGGGCAGGGGGAAAGAACTGTTTTGGTTCTTCTTAAACCTCTTAGAAACTGCTGGCACTAGCACTAATTGTTCATAAAATACCTTCTGTAACGTTCACCTAAAGACGCAGATGAAGACGACCTGCTACATCCTACTCCACAGATTATTAGCTGAGATTACATTGCGTTAGGCCTCCATATTTATTGAAGTCTAGTTACTGAAACTTTCATTCAGTCTGAGTAATTTTTTTCATTAAAAGTTGTTTTGGGGGGTCTGTGTGTGTTTGTTTTTAAATGCAGTTAGAATTAGCGTATATCTCTAAAGCTGTAAAATCCTCAGGGAATTAAATTTTCAAGCAATTAGAAATTCTTTGATTTTTTTTTTTTTTTTCAAGTTTAAATTTGAGCTTGGCTTTTAATCTCAGAAGTCTAAACAAAACCCAGCATTGGAACGCTTTAGGAACACTTGTGATCTAGAGCTGTACTTTGTCTCTAGAATAAGTTATTTGCAAACCCAAATACTGGAAGTTGAAATCCAAACATTTTCCTTGGTTTCTTTGCTCCTTATGCTTTTCTCTTAAAGTGCTAAATAGATTCAGACGTTTCTCAAGCTGCAGCTCAGGCTTTGCTGAAAGGATTGAGAGATTTAACAAACTATTCAACAGACCAACCTCCAGCTTTTAGTATGCAAATAAGCTGCTGTTTAGTTCTTGTGTTTTACTATTTTGACATAACAATTAAGGAAAAATTACTTAATCACTTCCTGAATGAATGCCATTACTAGGAATTGGGAAAGTCAGAGAAGTTATGTCCTAAACTAGTAGGCAATTTCTGCTGAACACTGAATCCTAAAATCACTGTAGGAGTTTAGGTTCTTCCTTGTTCACTAATTGAAAGAAGAATAGTTAGAAGTTAAATGTAATTAAAGCAGTACTTGTCCCTTGTTATTTCATATATACTTTGACAATCAAAATATAAGTAATACAATTGATGACATAAAGAAATCTTGAACTCTTTGAGTAACAACTCCCCAAAAATATTTTCTCTGAGAATTTTCTCAAAATGTGGCATAACATTGAGGTAATCAAGCCAGTGAACTGGAGTTGTTAGAACTTATTTAAATACCTGGCACCTGTATACTTCATTGAAATGTGCATGGGAAATACGGTAGATTTGGGAAGAGTTGACTACTTCTGTTTAGATGGAACTAAATGATTTTTTCTGCTGTTTTCTGATTGATTTAACTAGTAGACTGTAGATCACAAATTCCCAATAACTGGAAGTGACTGTCAGGTAGAAGATTTACTACCCATAAGAAGTTACATTATTCATATAATAACACTAATCATTGCTAGATATTATGGCAATACTTCAGTGAGTAAAAACTTGTAGAGGTAGGTGAGTCTTCCAATAGCAGGCACAGTTCCTCATTTTAAAGTGAAATGTACCATGTTGCTGAAAATGTATATTTTAATTTTAAAATCCTACTATGTGTATACCTTTATTCCTTTCCTGACAGTTGGTCAAGTTCTGTGGTTCAGTCTGGCAAAAGATTTATCTGAACAAAACCTACAGAATTTAGTCTTTTCCTAGTACCAGTGCGGGATCTCATTTCTCCAGCTTAAGTTGTGTGGTCTTTGGCTCTGTGAACTGAGCTCTACTTTCCTTAGGATCAATTAAAGAATCCTGTTCCACTGTGTCAAAAATCATGGACAAGGACAACTCTTGGAATGGAGTCAGGCTGCATTTATATCTAAGTATTTCAGACAAATGTATGACAAGGAAAAAAAAGAATTAAAGATGATAAATGGTGTTTTGAGCAAATATAACAGTGAGAGAAATAAATCTGATAAAATGTTGCTTTAGTGTGTTTTATAGATGAAATGACTCAGTTGATCTTTACAGCATAGGTGAATATATGTAACGTTGTTAGCTTTATTTCAAATACACAAGATACTTCAGTTAGTCTATTTGTCTTCCACTTTTAAAAGTTTTTTTTATGTGATACTTGGTTGATATTTTGAGTCCTTGGGTCCATGATCCCAGTTTCTATTTAATGTACCTATGTATAAAGTAGGGACAGTATGTACTATGAGCAAAAATTGGAAATCAATACAGCCTAGCATTATTCAACATTACAGCTTGTATAAATCTATTGGTCTGGGTTTTATTTGAACACAGATAACTTATTATACTATTATCCATTCAGATTTTTAACAGTGTTCTGTCTCTGGTTTGCAGGAGTAGTTTCTTTTTAAACATTAATCTCATTTCTAAAAATGGCTGTGAAATACTATACTTGAATAACTGACACAGAATAGACATTGCCATGACTTTCCTTGTCAACCAAAGCACATAAAAATTTGGAATGAACACTGTAGAACTGTGCACAATTCTGAGTGCCACTGAGTGTCTCTTTTGCATTAAGGCAACTTCAAAGGGAGAATAAGCAATGATAAGGGCTTAAAAAAAAAAGCTAATTTCATTAGTGTCTCCACAATAATTTTCATTGACTCCAGTAGGAGTAAGAGTGGGCTTTGAAGCTTGAGTGAGCTTTTCTAAAGACTGATCTGTATTCTGAAAACTGAATAACCATTGCTTTTTCCTGATTATTTCTGCATTGCCTACCTGTGATGGAAAGTACAAATGCTAAAATGCTGTGCTGTGAAAGGAGTTAATCTTGTAGCTATTATGGTCCTGAACAAAAACTAGGATTATTTAAAAGCGTATTCACATAAACGGTATAGTTAATTTTACAGACTGCAAGGTCAGATGAGCTAGAGAAGTGTTCTTTATTGCATCTCCCTCTTTCGCTCTCTTGGCGTCCTTCCATAATGTTATCTATCTACTTAATACGTTTTATATTCGTAATCTGAATGAGACAAGTAATGCTCTTCTCTGCCATCTCACTCTGAGCACAGATATCCTCAAACACCATGCTGCTACTACCATTTCATTGAACAGATTTCTGTGCTGGATGTACCAATACAAAGGGATTCCTAGTTCTCCCTTTCATGACAAACAGAATCAGACCAAAGTCTGATGGTGATAGTGATAATGTGGCAATTGATTATTTTTGCCTTTGATTTAAATGCATATAGTTAGTACTTGTTGTTGAAGTGGGTTATGATTGTCAAAGTATATTTGGTGATCAGGGAAAAATAAATTATGTGGTTCTCATAACATAATAAAACTACAAATTCTGACATTGAGAATAAATCTAATTAAAACTAACAATAAAAGTGCAAAAAGGAATTATTACCATTATAACACCTCATTTAAAATTATGCCCACAATCTTTTGTGGAAATACTTTCTTCTGAGACAAATATGTAATAAAATAGTCATAAAGTATTTCTAAAATATTGTATATAAACTAGCTACTTCATATTATCCCATCCTACTGTGGAAAGAACTGGAACACAGAGAAGTTGAAGTAACTTGTCTGTGCTTAAACTGATATCTTGGAAAAGACTAATATTGGGTTCTGGGTAGGGGCTTAAGATGACTTTATATAGCCTAAGTAAATATATGGACAATATGGGCAGTTACTTGGCAAAAGTAATAATTTATGTAATATTGAACACCTTCGTCTGGTCAGATTGAAGATTAGATCAAAAGTTAAGTCTGGTGCCTTGAAATTAAAGTACTGCATCAAACAAATCTTTTGGAGCTCGTGCTTAGCATGAGAAACAACAGAGTGAGAGCAAATCCCATCAAGATAGCCAAAAACCTGACTTACATGAGTACTCCTTTGAGTTGCGGAACTAAAATTTGATTCTTTGCCTGTAAAGAGATCACGGACTTAAACCTGTTGTATCTTATTAGGAGACTCTCTGAAATGAGGTGAATTCTGGAGCTGAAACACAATTTCTAAATGATGTTTTATGAAACCTGTTTTTTCTTGGGCGGGGGGACGGGGAATGAAATTGATGGTTACTTTTCCTAAAACAACTAACTGACTGAGGCACTTGGGGGCCCAAAACTCAATGAAGGCCAGGGGAGTTAGCATCAAGAGTTCATTACTGCTCCAAACAGTGTTACTTTCAGGATCTTCCAACTTTGCCCAGAAATATGATTTTGTAGGAGGATTTCTGAAAAAGTGGAAGGAACGCAAAACAAAATGCACAGATTTTGCAGAAGTGTTTTTACATGGAGCACATCCTTATAATCAATATACAAGTATGAATACTTTCTTCCATTTTAAAAGCAATTTGCATTATTGCCAAAACATCTTAGTGGAGACAACTTTTAACCACGTTCATGCTCTTTTGTAAAACCAATGTGTAATAAGATTCATAGTACAAAAATAAAGTATTGTGCTGTATTAGTCAACTGATGATGTCTGTAATCCCCCCTCCCCAGACTGGACTGCTTTAATTATGTTAAGTTCCTATATATGCACCATCCAGTTAGGAGGCTGTTGCCATATGCACTTAACAAAGTTAAACAAATATATTTTGATGAAACTGAGATATTCCTAGTATCTAATAAGTGTGCAAAGCTTGGGGCATACATGTTCTGGGTTGCTTGAAAGGGAGACAAGTGTCAGCCTCCTTGATTAGGAGCTTTCCTGCATTAATTCCTTCTGGAATTGTACTGTTTTAAGAATCTGTTGTGATATTAAGGTTGTTTATTATTCTGTGTTGTTTCTCATAACTAGACATCTTTTAATAATGGAAACTTAAGCATCTGATGGGTGGGTGGCATTGACTGAGGATTTTAAGATTCTGTGTATTTTTGGCACCAAAGTTACCTTGTGGATTTAGCACTGGTTTTGTATAGGAGCCTAAAGGGACAGAGCCCATAAATAATGTACAAAGATGTGCATTACAACAGAAAGATAAAAAGTTATGCCTCCAGTTAGTATGCATCATGCTTATCAAATGAAACAATGAACCATCTAAAAATGTGCAATTATGAAATTAGAGATTGTCTCACGAATGCATTATTTCTACTTAGCTATCACCTAATGAACACCTTCCAAAGGATACACTTAGATTTTTTTTTTTTTAAAGTCTGGTGATAGAGGGTAGACTTTTTTGAATTAATAGATAAGACTTCTCTTAATGTAATGACAGTTATTATTTCCTCTTGGATAGAAATATTTGGGTCTAGTTCAGCTTTCTCTGGTTAGTCAGGCTCTGTTTACTGCTGAAGAACTTGTCAGACCATTTAAGAGGATCTGCCCTGATGCCTTGATAACTCTCTCTTCCAGGTGCCATGATCATCATAACTCTCTCAGCTTTGACTAATGCCTCATAATGCTTTTTATACTCTTCAACCATGTCTTACAAGAGTAACTATGCTCAAACAGACCAGTCACTGCTCTCTCGTTAGGTGACAGACCTGGAAACTCCTGCATTCAGCTACCTATGCAATGGGACAGTTAACCTGTTGTTTTTGGGTGTCTATCTGAATATTTAGTTGTGTTTCAGTCTGTCACTGAAAAAAACAAGCAGAGACACCTAGTATTTTTGCAAAGCAGAAAGAAGATGCCTTTAGCTGAAGCAATGGACAGCTCTGAGCCCATGTGTTAGTTTTCCAGGTTACCTTGGCTAGGCACAAAGGAGACATAAAATGCTGAGGAAATACCTTCTTAGCCTAGCTATGTACAATACTTTTAGTCCGTAGTTTAGTATAAATAGTTTTATTAGTGTCTCTTGCACATACCTTTTGGAACAAAAATGTCTCATCCTTTCCAAAATTCTGTTGACTTACTGTTTCTACAACATCCAGTGTTGTTTTTCACATTCGGTATACATTAAACATTCAGTGTGCACTTCAAGTTCTCTTTGCAATAAGACTAATCGTTTTAAGAACTAATTTATGTAATGTAGCATTTGCTACATTTGTTTTGTGGGAGGGACAATGGCAAAGGCCTAAAGAAATCTAAATACCTAAACAAGAAATAAAACAAAGAAACACAATTCATTAATAAAAAAAAAAAAACACTTGGGGCACCAGTTAGTCTAATTCCCTTCTGCTTTAGACAATTGTAATCCCAGAGGAAGCTTTCCCTAGCAGCATTTCAGGGGAAGGCTCGTATTTTCATTATGAGGAAGATCTCTTGAAAAATATCCTTAATTAGGTCAGGACTGACTGAGGTTTCTTTAACACAGACTACCAATGACGTCTTACATTTTTATTATTGTTAATCTTTTTACTGCAGTTACATACAAATTAGAAGAATGCTGATAATATACAAGGAGTGATGATTTGGAGACTGGCCCCTTACTCCACCAGCTCTACCGAGTCAGTGTTTTCTGTCCTTTAGCTTTCATCTTTTCTGAAAGAAATTATTTTCCTTATGCTATTGACTGCTTCCAAAGTTAAGAGATCTCTTGTAGCTCAAAAATATGCAATTCTGCAACAGTTGAAACATCAAAAAACTTTTAAAAAATGAAGATGGAATTTCTACTGGGCTTATTTTGATTTCCAAGACCTATGTCTGCAGACCTCTTACTTAAATTCAAGTGTCATTTTGTGTTTGCAAATATAGATGCTTATCACTTTGCAAGTAAAAGGTTTTAAGTCTTCTTCCAGAAAGTAAGGAGTAACCAATGACCAGGAAACTTTATCCAGATCAACAAGATCTCTGCCCTTTAAAGGGGGAGTGGTGTTGTCTTATCTGCTGTGTCAGTGCTTTCGCAGATCATTCCTTAGCTTTGACTTCTCCACAATCCCAAGCTCCTAAATACAGTTCCTTAAAATGTCCCCAAGTACATTTCGCTTTGTACAGATTCACTGCCTTTGTGGACATGAGTTAAACTGACAACAGGGGTGTTTTACCTTGCTTCCATTGCCAGACAAGCTTCATGGTCAAACAAACAACTTATGAAGAAGCCTTAAAATCAGTTTTTAAGTTACAAGAATGGAATAAGATAACCTATATTCATATGAAGACAGTTTGGCCGTAATCTTAGGAATCATCTCTGGTTGCTCCACTTCCCACCCCTGGGACATATCCCAGACAGACATATGGCACTCCCAAAGCCACTCTTTCTTCATACTTTTCAGATTATTTTATGTTTTTAACCTATTCTTTCTCTGAGGGGTGTAGCAGCTTTGAGACCACAATGACCTAAAAATTATCTCAAAGCAGCAGTGTCTTCCTTTATTTTGTATCTAACTGGTCGTCGCACAGATACTGCAAATGAGTCCTGGAACTAAATATTCAGGGCTACTATAATTTTTTTTTGTCTGTTTTAATCACCTTGTCATTGGTTCCTCCTCTGTTCAATCTATACTTTGCTTTATTTGGCTTTGGCAAAGATTTCATAGATTAGTTATAAATATGATCTATCAAGCTCTTGACCCCTATGTTACCAGCTTTATCCAGAAATTACATGAGACTTTAACAGAGAATCACATAGTGACAAGTTACTGCTTAGGGAACGTTTGCCGAAGTCCTAAGGGGTTTTAGTTTTTTCTAGTGTATTTTCTGGTGGTTTTGAATTTTTAAATGGCTAATTGGCAACTGCAGTAGTACCACCCTTTGTTAATTAGCATGTTATGTGTTGGTAAAATCATACAGAATGTGACATTTATTTCTGTCTTAAAGAAAAAATTGAAATTACAAAACAAAAACATTCAAACTATTTTTAAATGTTAAATTTACCAATTTGTTGGTAATTAAATGAACACTTAGACGTTAGTGACCAGCTACTCTGATGTCCTGCACTTGCTGTAGTAATTGCTGATGCCTTTACAAAGGGAATGTAAAGTTCTGTTGTATGTTTTTACAAAAGCGTTAAGACTTTGCGGGTGTAAAAATGCGTAATTCGGCATCTATGTCAGACTACACAGAGAAAACATTGAAAAGTGACACTAGGAAAAATACCCCCACACCTAGGTTCTTAATTCTTTCAGAAGATCTTACTGATGTACTTGCAGCTTTAGGCACTCAAGTCTTACCCTGTTACCTTTCACAACCATGCTACTGTGGTGAGTCTGCATAAGAATTTGCTTTCCCTTTTTTTTGTTGGGTTGTTTTTTTTTTAGGTTATACCTCCTTAAGTAAAATCTGTAATTGAGCTTTTAATTTAATTCATTTTAAAGGTATTTTTGAACCTGAGTTCACTTACGGCCACAAACTCCAGGTATACAGGTGTGAGTTAGTTACTCTTATTTTACAGTTACTTATTTTTGATTGGCTACTCCTCTAAAAATTGTGAAGTTCTGATTTTCTCTGAGTCTGGAAAAATCTACTTGTATTTGTCTTTTCCTCAGCGTGTTTTAATAGTTGTAATTCAGCAGCTTATTTTCTAAGTGTTTCCTATGTGCCCTCATATGTTGCATAAATTGCAAGGACTTGTATGTGATCATAAATTCTTGCAATCAGTACAGCAGGGGAATATTTTAAGAAATTTCCACTCCAGCCTGTAGTTTTATGTCAATTTTCTTACAGAAAAGCATTTCTAACTGACCCATTTTGTCTCCAGCTGTCCCCCATGATATAAGATGCCTAGCTTTACAAAATGCCTCATGAACAACATCTATGAAAGAAGATTTTTCTAAATGATCCACAATCATTTTTCAAAAATGTCATCCCTCATCAAATATTATTCAGATTTTCCCTGTGCACAATGTATTTCTGTTTCAATAATGTGTCGTCTTTTTTAAAGCCAGCTTTCCTGTTACAGTGGGAGAATGTGTAAGATGCAGGAGTGTCTTCTTACTTTCAATTAGGATAGAACAGACCCAAACAAATCACAGGGCCCTTTTATCAATCTTTTCACTTCCCAGTATGTATGAAGAGGCTCAGACGAAGGTATTGAATTTGCACAGTAGGCATGGCTCTGACCTTTCATCTGAAATTTGAGGAAAGTAGGACTGAGTGTCTGGAAAGCTAAGTCAGAAAGCGTTTTGACTCCCAAAAGGCTCTCCCATAGTATAGTCTTTTGCTGGTTAGTTTTTGCTTCAGAGGTTTTTCCAGCTCTGGGTCTTTGTACTTTACTGGGGACTGGTTGTGGGTAGACTCTACATATGGTGATGCTTGTTCTTTGATTAAATGTCCAGGTACTAAAAAAATAATAATCTTCAAGTAAGAAGATAGCTTATTTCATTAGAGGATTATTTTTCTCTTGATTTCAATGAGATCAGACTATGGTCTTTTTAAAAAAATATGCTGTTTCCATAGATGCAAGTTTAAATTGCATTTGATGCCATTACCTTTGTGTACACATCTACAAAAATATCTTGTTATTTTTTTAGACAATTTCAAATAATTTCTGAGGACAAGCTAAAAAATATTTTCTTTTGCAAATGCTGTATAGTTTTCAAGAGCTCTTGTCTGTCTGGCTAGAACTTATATTCTTAAACCAGATGTAAGTATTTTTTCCCTATCAAACAGCAGAAGGCAATAACATAGCACTAAGCTGGTCGGGATTTAGTTAGTGACAAACCAACAGAGGTACTTCTGTCCATGTCATTACATACCTTAACATTTTAAAAAAATCTGTTGAAAGTTTTATGGCCTACACAGTGCATTCTTTGCTATAAAGTTTCATAGGATTGTTCCAGTGATTAAATCACGGTCATAAAGAGCACATTTGTCAATAGTTGTATTGTGACTAATTTTTCATAGATGGGGTCCACTGAGGAACTGAGTAGTAACATGCTGCATTTCACTAAGTGAAAGAGCATAAAGACTTCCTTATTACAAAATACTAAAACTTCACTTTACAGCTTCTAGATTAAAGTTTCAAATCATTAATAGTGTACACAAGAAGCAGAGGAAAATTATGAGTTCTTAACGATGGATCTAACAAATTTAAATGGACATGAAAAGAGGACTAGACATGCATTTATGTACTGTTAAAGGATAACAAATTAAATTCTGCAGTGTGAAAATCACTTTTTTTTCCCCCCACATTTTACTAATAAAATTGTTTAACTATAGATGTACTTACTCCCTACAATAGGCAGTTTGTTGAAACTTTAAGTTAAAGTCAGTTCAGGATTTTCAAGGCCTTCATTCAAATAATTTGGGCATGTGTTATTTTATGAAGTTTATTTTAGTACAAATTTACTTGACTTGTAAGTTTGGATCAGATTCTTAATAAGTATAAAGACTTTGAAGTGCAGTCTGTACAATAACTGCTTTAGCCCCATTTCCATTAATTTTGTTCTGACTGAAATTCTAAAATGAGCAAATTAAACAACCTCTGTTATTTCTAGTCTTATTGCAGTTATGTTGAAAACATTCAGGTGGATCTGTTTCTTGGAGGGGGGAAGTCTGTTCTATACTGAAATTTTTAAAAATATTGCAGTGCGCTAATAATATACCATTTTTTGATTAAAAAAAAATGGTCTGTTGTTCTGCAGGTCTTTATTAAAGTGAATGAGGTATAAATTAATCATAGAATCATGGAATCATTTAGGTTGGAAAAGACCTTTAGGATCATCAGGTCCAACTGTTAACCTAGGACTGCCAAGTCCACCACTGAACCATGTCCCTAAGCGCCACGTCTACATGTCTTTTAAAGACCTCCAGGGAAGGTGACTCAACCACTTCCCTGGGCAGCCTGTTCCAATGCTTGATAAACCCTTCGGTGAAGAAATTTTTCCTAATATCCAATCTAAACCTCCCCTGGCACAACTTGAGGCCACTTCCTCTTGTCCTATCTCTTGTTACTTGGGAGAAGAGACCGACACCCACCTCACTACAACCTCCTTTCAGGTAGTTGTAGAGA
>NW_008796218.1:9658491-9663487 GCF_000699145.1 Aptenodytes forsteri | reverse complement strand
CAGGTCCCTCTGCAGGGCCTTCCTACCCTCGAGCAGATCAACACTCCCGCCCAACTTGCTGTCGTCTGCAAATTTACTGAGGGTGCACTCGATCCCCTCGTCCAGATCATTGATAAAGATCTTAAACAAAACTGGCCCCAATACTGAGCCCCCGGGAACACCACTTGTGACTGGCTGCCAACTGGATGTAACTCCATTCACCACCACTCTTTGGGCCTGGCCGTCCAGCCAGTTTTTTACCCAGCGAAGAGTACGCCTATCCAAGCCATGAGCAACCAATTTTCTCCAGGAGAATGCTGTGGGAATCTGTGTCAGGCTTTACTAAAGTCCAGGTAGACCACATCCACAGCCTTTCCCTCATCCACTAGGCGGGTCACCTGGTCATAGAAGGAGATCAGGTTAGTCAAGCAGAATCTGCCTTTCATTAAACCCATGCTGACTGGGCCTGATCACCTGGTTGTCCTGTAATAATTAGTATTTTCCACTGTCAGTGCTTTTCAAATGTTACTCCACAGTACTTTTACACAGAACACTTTCCTCATAATTGCCAAGTAAATTTTTCAAGAAATAGTATTGTTCTGGTTTTGATCAACAGTGGTCCAAGAATAATTTAGTCAATTAAAATGCTTTTGACCTATTGAAATTGCTTTGAAAGTGATAACATTGAATGAAAGATAAGTTGTAGGTATGGCCGGATTTAAAACTGAATAACATTTCTGAGACTCACGTGCAGGAAAATACTGTTTTTTCCAGTCTGATACGAATTTATATGGAGGCATGTATATCTGTGTGCATATATGCAGACCTGTGTTCATATTATTTTCTGTAATTTATAAATAAAATATATAGAATGCAATTACAATTGACCATGTTTATGTAAATAGTATGTACTCTATTAGAATAGTAAGACATGGTCAATGTTTGGATATTCTTCTATTTTCACGCATAATATAATTTCCATACAATACAAGTTTTTCATGACTGGAACTGGATATTTGTCCATTTTTTAAAAAATTTGTGTTGGATCAACTGAAATAAAAATATTTTGGACTGCTGAGCCTGTTCTCGTCAGCTCAGTTCCATGGTTTAATTACCTCATAACCTTACATGTGAGAGTAATGAACTACTTTTTTCTCATAGACCCCTTCATCATAACCTTCTTTTGGAATTGTTTTACTGTAAGAAACCCTTGACTTAAGAAAAAATGAAAAAATGTTATTTTCATTTGTTCATAAAGGAGAATACAATGCTTATGAGGTGTATCCATTGACATTATATAAAAGAGATTAGAAGTAAATTGAAACAGAATATTTTGAAAAATAAGCAGCAAATGAAGCAAAATATTGGACTGTTCCTGGATTAGAATATTTCTGTGAATTAGTGTCTGCCCACCTCCAAATCTAGATCCTAGCCAGGACGAGTAATTAGACTATAAAGCAGGTTTCTGCAAGATGGAATATGGTTTTCAATTAGCTTGGCTAAGTGGCCTATCTGACAGCATCATACGCCTATTTTTTCACAGAACAACAAAAGGAAAAGCCCTAGGGCAACTGCATTATTTTGAAATACTTTTATATTGAGGGTGGGAATATTCCCCTTGGACAAAGAGAAGGTGATTCCTGTTGTATCAGTCTTAATTACCTCATAAGCATATTCAATTGCAAATGTTTATTGGTCATAGTTTTAAAAGTGTTCTTTAGGAAAGCTGTGTTAATGTACAATACAGCCAATATAGGGTAGAAACACAGAGCCTCATGTTAAACTCCCAGGTTTGGTATAGAAATATAGTGTATCAGGAGAATTAAATGCTTCAAGATAAATTTTGATATAAGATGACAGGAAGCAAAATAAATACCCTTTAATAAAATGTGAAAATAATCATTTTCACATCAGGAGCAGAGCAAAGAACCCAGGCTTCCCTGTTCTCAGCTAGGCTAATTGACCCCAGGATTTAGAGTTATTTCCTTTCTCGTTCATTGAACGTTATTTCCTACACCATGTAGGTGTAGAAGTTGCCATCTGTGAGGGCTAGATACAAGGGGGCAGTAATTTTGCCAGCCATCCCAGTGTAAATTGGTCCACTGGTCAGGCCTAAATTCCTTCTCTCTCAGGCAATGTTTATTCTGTTGCAGTTTGGGTTATTCGGCTATTTTATGACACTTCTATAGCAGTTCAAGCAATCTGATTCATCTCCATGTACTTATCACGTGTCCAGCTTTCACAATAATATGCAGTACTCTGTAAACTTAATTTTTTGGACTCAAAGGTCTGGAAGATGTAAATGAAATTTTTGTAAGAACTTTCTTTTTAGTGTATTTTATCTACTTGCTGAATATATTAAATTCTTTAATACAAACTTATTAGTTTTGTCCACTGATGTTTAAACATGGCCAATTTTCATTTTTATTGACTGTGGGTTTTTCCTTTCTTTCTGGTCATCATAGTTCCACAGTTCTTGAAGACTTTGCTGAAAGGACTGAACATGTTTTAAGGGACTAGATGCAGGAGTACTAGCTGCAGCTATTACAATGAGGTTATATGTTTATTTTTATGTTACTGTAAAGTCTGTTAGCTCACAAATTCTGTGTATGATCTTCTGTGCTTTCTTCTCTTGTGTTATGGAGACATAAGATAACCTTGACACAAACATTTCTTAATTTTACAGTCCTTTACTGTGTTGTGGTTTATGTACACCGTTGTTTTTTGTCCCAGTACAAGATTTTTATCAACTGGAGGTCTTGTGAGTCAACACTACATTCTTCAAGAATAAGCATTAATTACTTCTACAATAACATCTAAAATGACAAACTTACACTTTTTAGAGATAAGCAGAAGAGGGTTTTCAAGCACAGTAGTAGTGAAAAGTAAAATTTGTATCGATAGATTTATATTATCCAAATAAATTAGACAAATGATATGAAGTAAGTAGAATATAAATTTGTAAGGATGAATGGAGCATGCGACAGATGGAAAGAATCAACTGTACAAGTGAAAGATGGGGAATGACTAGCGGGGCTGCAGTGCTGTTGGAGGAGGATAAGATGGGTACAAGGAACATAAATATGAACACAGGACAAAAATTTAACTGTTTCCAAAGTAGCAGACACTTTTCTGCATATAAGGATGTGAATTGGTCAGGAATAGTTTTGAAAAAGATGATCCTGCTGTGGTATATTTCAAAGACCTTTTCCAATGTTTTATTTTAAGAATGTCACAAAGTGATATAAACTCTTCTTTGTACTACAAATGCACTTTCATAAAGTACCCGTTGCGTGACTGCAACAGGTCAGTAAACCAATCTGACTTCGGTTCCTTCTTATCCCATATGCCTCGCTTATTTGTGCTACAATGATTTCAAATGGCATGTTCATCTTAAACTAAAGCTTCTCAAATTTATTACGTTTGTCTCTGTGTTATGAATTAAATTGATGAAAAGATTTTGATCTGAAAGAAATATGGTCCAGGTCAGATCGACATGAACTGCAGGGCACTCTAGTTTTAGTTTCTCTCAAAATATTGGAGAATGTGTTTTGGCTTCTGATGTTTGTCTAAGTGATGTAATAAAAATTTTTTGAGCTGTTTGGGAGTAAAAGCATCTATTGCCTTTTTACCGAAAATTAGAGGGGACCAAACTTAATGATCAAGTAATTCTCTCTAGTTATATGTCCTTCTCCCGGTACAGCTCATCAAGTTTATGGCTTTGCATTATTCACAGTCTGCAGCATTAATTATTTTTTGTCAAAGAAATGAAAACTAATTTCCTCAGGTATTCCTGAAGTTCTTGAGTGCATAGCCAATTTAAAAGCTTAATCAGTCATGTTTTGAGTTTTCTTGTGGGGACTGGAACTTTTCCAAAGGTACACTACTGTCTCCAGATACCTTTGTGTTCCAATACTTTTTCCAGCTTATGCATTGCGTTCATCAAGGCTTTGTCTCATGAGTTTTTTCTAGTTTGGTTTTACGAAAACCATTAAAAAACTCCTTTCTATATTATTAGTCTTTTGAGATCACTATGGCCTATATAGCATGTTCTGCCATTCTTACTTGCAGCACCTAGAACTATCCTCTCTCTAGAGTTCTTTCTCCGTGTGGTCTTTCTCTGTTTAATCTCATACTCACATTCTTTATCACATGCATTTTCATTATAGCCAATTTTTGTTCCTTTCTTATGTTTTTGTTTTTTATTTATACAATTTTCAACTTTTCTAGTGCTCTAAAAATATCTTAAAAGACAATAATGATCCCAATTGCGTTTGGGAATATTGAGAATACATGTGTGAATGCCTGCTACCATAGATCCCTGGGACAAAGAAATATCTCATTTCCAAACTCTAGCTGAGCTCAGGTCTAGATACAGTCCATGATCTTTGTGAGCATCTGTTTAGCCTTGACAAGACTGATGCAATATCTGGGCCTGTCACAGGATTCAATTAGAGTGCCTAGATGGGAGGCTTTAAAAAGCCCAGCCGAGCAAGGTATCTAGGAAGGCAGTTGTGACTGCGGAAATCTAAGCTTCCCAGAAGTCCTATTTTGGACAAGTAAGTTTTTCATTGAATCTAGACTGTTACAAAACATGCCTGTATTACTGATTTCATTATGATTACAAGAAATTCCCAGTCTATTAAAGTCATGTTTAGGAATCAAAGAAAAAAATTAAAAGGTATAATTTGGCTTAAATTTTATAGTGATATTTTATAGTGCCATAAAAGTATTTCTATAAAAGCTATTCCTAAGACTGTGTTAATAATAAAAAAAAAATTTGGTTTTGAACATAGTGCCTACAGTAGCTACAGTAGCATAGCAGGGCCAATTAGCTGTGTGTGTGTATATATATATAATCTTTTAGGAAAAGAGGAAGCTTTAGAGTCACTGACAAGTTAATATTTGCATTTCTATTACATACCAAGTACCAGTACCTCTAACTGATAGTGGTAGAATTACATGACAGCCCCACTTAAAAAAAAAAAAAAAAAAAAAAAAAAAAAAAAAAAACCTT
>NW_008796218.1:9648258-9658156 GCF_000699145.1 Aptenodytes forsteri | reverse complement strand
AAAAATTTTTAAAAAAAAAAAAAAAAAAAAAATTACTTGTAAAGTATTGCCTTCCTGTCACACTAAAATATTGGGGATTCTTACAAATGTTTTAACTATTATATATAGCTATTCTGGACTGAAAGAAATATATTCATGTTAGGAAGGTAAAAGATAGTTTAGCTCTATGTGTTACGGGGATACAAGCAATATAAGTTGAAAAAATAATTAATTTCTCAGTTTTTGCCCCCAAAGAAAGAAATCCAAAACCATGAATGCTATCTACAGTGTCAGTTTTTTGTATTATGATTGATATATATGTATTTATGTATGTAATCAAATTTCTTTTTTTACATTGTTGTATTAGCACAAGAGTGACTAATATGGTACTTCATCAGTTGTCTAAGAATTAATGGATGTAAATAATTACCATAATTATCTAAACTCCAGTAACTTCATTTATTCAGTCTTTCTGTACCTTGATACAGCTTGGACTGTGATATATGTCAGAAAAGTTGATTTAATCAGCTAAAAAGCACTAGTATTGTCTGCCTTTTGTTGTAGTTGTCTCAAGAATTTTGGTGCTTTTCCCTGCATGACTGTGGAAATGCTACACATAATCTAAAGGCCTTTGTTAACTTGCAGTCAATATTGCAAGTAATTTTCAGCAATACTGAATAATGTAGGTTTAAAAAAGTATATTTTACTAACAGCAGAAAGTTTTTGTTGTGTACATAGAAAAAAGGTATTGGTATAAAACCAGTATTTTTGAACACTTGTGATCTAAACTTAATTTTCATATTTAGCAGTGCAAAGTAATGACGAAAAAATCATAATGACTTAAGGGGATTGATCAAATATGTTATTACATGATATTTTGCTTTGGACACAAGAAGGCAGGACACTTGGTAGTTCAAGAAATCCATTCCATTTTGCTGCTCCTGTGATTTAATTAAAAAAAAACAAACAAACCACCAGACACACAGACATATATTTCATAAATTTATTGGATTCTAGGCTTTTTGAGGATGGGTTAGAGTAGCGTACATATTTCAGTGTCTGGAATTTCTCTTCATAATTCTTCTGATTCATCTAGAAATAGTCCAAATGAATCTCTGTCAGTTTACAGAACTGAAGTCTGGAGGCTGTCAGACTTTGTTCTCTGCCTAGGCAAAAGATGTGACCTGTGAAACTGATACTAAAAAAATACTAATTTGTTGGCAAATTGCCAGCCGTCATTGTGCTTGTAGTTCCTAATGGATTGCGTCTCAAAGAAAGTGACATTCTTTTCCAGTACACACCAGGTGAACCTCTTTGGGGAGATCTATAAAGGACAAGACACCCAGCTGCCATGTCCAAACATTTCCCAGAAAACAGTCTCTGTCTCTAATATCTCTGTTCTTATCATCAAGGTAAACTTGCAAAACACTTTCCAAAGTCGAGCCTGCAAACTCAAATGTAGCACAATATGGGACAACAAAACCCAGGAGCTCAGTAGAGACTAGTTTATGGCATACTCTGGTAATCCTCTCCCACACTAACTTCTGTTTATTCTGTAGGCTATAAAACAACTCTTTGTCACCTACTTATCACCCTCCTCCTCTCTTTCCGACACCTCCCTCCTTCCATCCTTTTAACATTCTCTTCACTTCATAGGTACCAATTACCTTTTTTCACAGAGATAGTCTAATGAATGTGTAGCTAACTAAACTCTGAGAAATTGTTGTGAACATGCATTTAACTTTATAAAATAACTCTTTTTCAGACCTACAGAAAGGCTGGTGTGTTTGAAAGCTTGTCCATTTTTTTTCCAGACCAGCTGGTATAGCTGAAAAGATATTTCCTCCTCCCACAAACCCTGTTTTGCATTACCAGCTTGCAATTTTAAACTCATATGCCGATGACAATTACAATAAAATGAAGTGTCCACAGAACTTGCAGCGAAGTACATCATTAGCATAGTACCTTTTGCCTAGTTGATCTTCCATCTGTTTACCAAGCAAGAAATATTAACTTTTAATATGTGATTTTTTTCCACGTGTATGAATATACATATTTGAAAGTCTCTCATATATGTACTTTTTACTCATTTGCTGTCAGATAGTTTAGATTCCTTTCTAAATTGCAGCCGCAAAACTTCCTTTGATATGAAAAAGAAATGAGTCTGTAAATCTTTGAAAGATTTCCCAAAGCTCCTTTAATATTTGAACTGGAAACCTGAGATTCAAGAAACTTCATTGGAAAACTATTGGGTTTTTTTTTCTGATATCCCTAACTGCAGAATCTCTCTGCAGATATTTTGTGGATAGTGACTACCTGTTCTTCATCTGCACTCCTAGTGACTCACATGAATATCTAGCAATACTTGACATAACTGCAAATTGCACAAATACACTGAAAGAAAACTTCCTAAAAATCTTTCAGTGCCCAAAAACTGCTTTGAAATCATGTTCTAATACTTGTAGAGCTTTAACCATTGCATGCAGTAATAATACATAGGTATTAACTATTCTTAGTTTATGTTTTTTATCTTATTTTTTTTTATCTCTAGATCTCAGTGCTTTACAAAGATACTCTGCTATCCTATCTGAAAGGGAACTGAGCAACAGAGAGACATGGTGAGCTCAGATTCAGCAAAGCTGTTCAGTGGCAGAATGAATTCTGAAATGCAAGTCTCTTCTTAGTCCTGCACTATCAACTTGGCCATGCTTTCTCCTTGGTAGTATGTTGCTGATGTCAGATGAACACACACACACCCCGCCACGCACTGACCCCTCGCCCCCCCTTAAAATTCATTGTACTTCCAAATATTTAATTTGCATTGGGTTGAAGATATCAGTAGCTGATTTAGATTCCCAGGGACAATGGGTCTTGTAATGGAAGTGTCAACAGTCTGTAAACTACAGAAGTGCTGCAGTTGACAGTCCGAGGTTCAAATAAACCTGCCATCTAAAGATATGTGAAAAAAAGATGTACCAGTCCAACACGTTACGGTAAATATTTTCTTTAAAAGGAAGAAGGGCTACTAAATACAACAGGAGAACATGGACAACATAAATTCATAACACGTAGCAGGAGGTTGTTGTAAACAGTTTGCTTTGGGAGATGATTGTATTTTGCAAACATCAGCGTGCTTGAATTATAGTCCCAGTTTGCAAATGTGTCAGTGAGTTCACTGATGGCATCACCTTATATTTATGTTTTCTTCTGTTTTATTCTGTCTTGATTTCATAGTCAGTGTCAGAATTTTTCATCCTCTCCCTATCTGTTTGGTTGGGGTTTGTTGGTTTTGTGTTGGTATTTTTTTGTCTTTGAAGATGATGTAATTCTTGGGTTTGGGTCTTTTGTGTTGATAGGATGTGTTACTTCACAAGGAGCATTTTCTTTCCACATTAAAGATTTAATTGCTACTGTAATCTGGACAAGTATTTATGTAATTAAGTCGTATTCTTATCAGAGTTGATTGAAGCTTTAATTACTATATCGCTATAAAAATACTTTTTAAAAAAGAGGATGGATTGATTGAATAAATATTAAGTGTATATAGAGCTTGGTGAATATAAACCAATCATTTTCTTTGACTGCATAAGTTGCCTTTTATGTTCTTCCTAGAAAAACATCCAGCCTGGGAATCAGTAACAAAAGGGGTTCTTCTGTATGTAAAATTGAATTTATATTAATGTTTGCCCTGAATTTTTATCCTGGCCATTCTTGAAAGCTCTTTACAACTTTCAGAGTTCAGCTACTGAAAAAACAGGAGCTTTATCATGTATCACATGTCTTAAAGGAATGAAAATGCAGGGTGAGCAAGTCAAAGCAATAGCCAATATACTGGTGTTGAGCAATTCAAGAACTAAGATATGGTGATAAGAAAACACTGAATAGCTAACTCTAAATAGCAAAGATGCTGAAAAGCTGAATTCAGTTTGGTTATTGTTCATTAGTATTTTAGCCAGATTTGGTCAAGTTAGAGGCACTGAGGTCAAGGCTTGATGCAAAGAGGACCAGCAAACAGGTAAAATCAGTGAGAGGTGATTGAATAAATTACTAAGATGCTGAATTTTGGGTGGGGATTAAGATTTTAAATTAACACAAGCCCTTGCAGGCTTACTGTGTGGTTTAGTTTGAAAGGAGCATAGATGAACTTACTTAGGGGGTTTTTTTGTGGGTTTTTTTGGGTGTGGGATTTTTTTTTAGAGTTAAACTTTTACTCTGTGGTAAAAGGTCCTGGCCAAGGTGACCATGGACACAGTGGTGGTGTGACTACGGCAAGGCAGCGGGGGGAGGACCCGGCACCTGGGGGCGGTGGAGCGGGGGAGGGCTGGCACAAGCACTAGAGGGGAGCACCAGGGAATATGTCCCCTACCCCCCCGCCATGGAAATTGGGAAGTTCCTAAAGACAGGGACTGGTGAAGGAGATAGGTGTAATTGGAGGAGATATGACCTAGAAATTGCTGTGCTCTAGGTTTGCAGCAGTGAATTTCCTTAGGGGTAAATGAAACCTCATGCTGGGCTTGGAGAAACTAGTTCTGTTTAATCTACTCTTGGGAGTTTTCAGGGATTCCCAAGATAGCTCTTGAGTCTTTGTGTGGGATAGAGAGAGAGATTTTTTAAGAACATATTTACTCTCTGGTATTGGAAGGAATCCTGAGTTTAAATATTCCAAGAAATCTGGGTCTTTCCTTAGCAAACCTCCTCCCCAAAATAGACTGAGTGTTGAAGATGAGTTTCTGTCAACATTTGATCCTGAAAGATCCATTCAAGAGCAGCCTTAGTTTTAAATCCCATTCAGCCTGTGTTACCCAGGGTGCTGGCAAGATTTTTCTAGATCTTTTGCAGCCTCCGTGCTGTTTCAAACACACAGCTTGTCCCACGGTTTTCCAGCTTCATTCAGTTTTTGCCCCAGTTAAGCCCAAAAAGAACCTTAAGAGAGCTTCTCTCTCTCCCTCTGTTTCTCTCAGCATTGCAGTGTTTCTCTAATAGTATGTCTGATGCTATTCTCATCATGTCAGGAACCAAATATTTCTATAAAATGTATTAGAAATGAAAACTCTGTATTGTCAGTGTAAAAAATATGCTGAAGACATGCATGGCTAAACAGGCAAATATAATTGAGCTACTGGGAAGTTTAATATTGGAGAGGCATTGTATTGACTGACAGTGGTATAAATGGTGAACAGACCTCTGCAAACATTTACTGTCATTACTCTTCACTTCTTAGATTCCTAAGAGAAAGGAAGTTGAGAACAGTGCTACAGCGCGGTAAGGAATCATGTGCTGAAGACATGCATGGCTAAACAGGCAAATATAATTGAGCTACTGGGAAGTTTAATATTGGAGAGGCATTGTATTGACTGACAGTGGTATAAATGGTGAACAGACCTCTGCAAACATTTACTGTCATTACTCTTCACTTCTTAGATTCCTAAGAGAAAGGAAGTTGAGAACAGTGCTACAGCGCCGTAAGGAATCATCTTAAGTGTCTCCCAAGCCCTTTCCTTTGTCTAACAGGACAACAGATATCTCCAGATCTTTTTTTAAACAAGCTTCAAAGACAGCATGGACCAATCGGTATTAGAAAAGCCCTATTCTAATGGTAGATAGAGGGGAATTTTAGTAGCAGTGGGATTATTATTCTATCTAAATCAATGGAGGCAGTTTCTGTCTTGCTTAAGAAAAACTGACCGTGACTGCTGGGGGTGGGGGGTGGGAAAGGAGATAGAGATACAGATTAGACTAATAGCTAGGTCCAAAGTAAGACATAAAGGTCTAAAAATAGGATAGGCATATTTGAAAGTGCAATCCTCGAATTCCCTGCTTACCCTTCCAGTCACCAAAGGTTTTATTGCAGATTGTTTTGCAGTGTTATTTGCCAGTCATCCGATGCACTCTTTCTTTGCCCGAACAGCAGTATCCTTTGTCTTGGCAGTGATGAGCAACTAAACATTTAGCTTATGAGGAAAAGATCTTTTGGGGACTTTCCTCAACCTATGTCTGTTAATTTGGTAGTGGTATTCAGAATGCACTTACTGCAAACTTCCAATGTTAGGTGATCACCTGAACACTGAATAGCTATTGATCCCAATACAATTAATTTCTTCTGAGGAAGAAAAGGCACCCTAGATCTCAGTCTCCAGAAAATGCATCCTAATTGATAGAGCACCCTCACTTTCCTTTCTCTCTGGCTGAGAGCTCAACTTTAGAAGTCTAACATTTCCATGAGGGACTGAGGGTGCTTCCAGAAGACTTAGAGCTTCACGGTTAGAAGCTTCACGAGAAGTGAGAGATGAGGATTTGAACACCTACAAACCAAGCAAGGAATTGAAGCCCATGTCTCTCTAGCATCCTAAATGAATACTATAATCACCAGCTCTTGTGTAAAAGAGTAGGCATCATTCTTGCCAGACGCCTTTTGAAAGAGATGCATTCCCCTGTTATTATTACTATATTTATTTATATAATATATTAAAAGTGGGCTTAAGCTTCCAGCTCCTGGGTTTGGGAAGGTGAGTCCTACAGCCCAGTAAAGTTATCAAACACCTGATGGCCATGAGATTTAGGGCACCTGTCACCTTGATGTTTCTTATTGGCTAGTTTTGTTGGCCTCTGTTCTGTGAACTGAATCTTCCAAGGGGTCTAATAATCTTATAATCAGCTTAGACATTTACCTGAGGCACTGGTTTACTTTGAAGGCTAGGGGCCTTAAAATCAGGCGTCGCATAGCCAAGCATTGCATTGGACACATTGCCTTGTAGATAATTCCCAAGACTTCAAATAGCTATTTGAAATCATAGAAGCAGAAGGAAAGAAAAATTTTTAAAACGCCACCTGTGATACCTTCCAGTCAATGCAGGGATATTCTGCAGTAGTTAGTGCAGTCTTCTAAAATGCCATTTAAAAATAAGCTCCTTATTGGAAAAGCAAAAAGTAAGAAAGACTGCAGATATTGTGAAATGCTTTTGTTTGTTAGGAAAGCCCACTTTGTAGGGGCGAGGGGGAGGGTAGAGGGTTTCCTCTAACCATTACAGCTCCATCAAATGCAATATTACCCCAGTAATGATTGTTATGCCTAATAGTCATGGACAGCAACTTTATTCATCCCAGAAAGTACACAAAGAAAAGCAGCGCTGCAGTCTCTAAGATACGAAGCTTTCTCTGTTAGATTTGCCATGGATGGTTGGATTCATCAGTTTGCATGTGTCTTTGACTGATACATCATGCTGGATGCTTTAGGCAAACACACACTAATTAGTAGAACAAATAGAAAACCCTGAGGATGCCCATGCTTAATGACATTGCCCATATTCTAAACCATCTCTAAACCATCTCTACAACAAATTACTCATTTCATGGCTGTAGGCAGTGCAGTGCAAGTTAATTTCTCTGTATCAGTTGCTAAGTTGAAGCATTCACTTTTAACAAGACAAACGGTATTATACCTTTCTAGGAAACTTTCCAGCACTTTAGCTTTTAAACAAAAAAGAAACAGGCCAGGCCAATTTGGGGATAAAAAAGTGAGAGATATAGGATCTATTTTAAGTTTAAAGAGTCAATAGATGCTGATTAATTAGTTAACTTTTAATTAGTTTGGTACCAAAAAAATTCATAAAAAACAAAATTGTGAAAGAGGACTTGAAATGAAATCCTCGGAGGAGCGTTGAGTTAGAACCCAGAACTCTGGCTCAGAACAAAGGCAGATTGTGCAGAAGCGTGTGCGGTTCCCACTGTGAACACTTCAGTCAGGTAATTGCTTTTCAGTCAATCTCAGCAAAAGAAATGAGAAGTCGAGTATGGAGAATGAAGCAAATTCACAGGCGTCTCATACCAGTATGGTTATAGTTATCTTGTTATTTTCAGTTGCATATTGGTTTGGTTTTCTTCACTGATACATTTGACTGAAGAACCTGGATAAAGTGAACCTTGTTCTCATAAAATGAATGAGCTGAACATAGCGATCAAATGATACCCAAGAGTCTATGACACTGCTGAACAGTAGTCCCTTAATTACCTACACGAATGTGGGTCTTCGGAAGCATGCAACTAAATATTCTGCATAACTAAGCCAACTCAAAGCTTCAGTAGCAAAAGCAGACTGAATATTGTTGCCTTAAAGATGATGGGTCGTTGCCCTCATACTGGCAGGTGATGGGAGGGGAACAGTGAAGGGAGAGGACTGAGTGGTGGCAGATGACCTGGCAGATTACACTGGAAAGTCAGGATTGCTCTTTCTGCCTCATTCAGCAGGATTAGAGGAACAGAAAAAGCAACTTGTGCTTTTATTCTCTCATAGTCGAACCCTTCTCTCAGCCGTGGAAGTTTCTACAGTCAGCCTGGCTCTCCAAGTAGTCTGGCAGAAGCAATGTAGATGGTATCGTGGCCACTTTTGCAGGTGCCTAAGCAGGCGTGTGCCTAAGACTTGAATGCTGCTGTTCAGCGCAGTTACAAAAGCTTTGACTGCCACCTCTTCAGAAGCATGTGGATGGACATTGTCAGTAACTCCATATTTGCGATAAAAGCTAAAATCTCATCCAACTGTTAATATTAACTATCTTTACTGAACATGTATTTTGAGGCTGTGCTGGTTTACATTCTTTATAAACATATAACATAAAGACTAAACTATAGACAATCTTACAGTAGCAAAGCTCTTGGCAAGTAACCTTCCAGAAAGTAAAATGTTCAGCATTCTCACAGAGATCTTGATGGAGAAACATCTTTATTTGGCACACAACATTAGGTTGTTGCTAAACAACTTCCAAAGGTCAGTTTAGAACCTAGAAATTTACAGATCTGATACTAGCAAATGCCTTAGTAGGTACAAGGAGGGTTTTAAGCTGCTTGCTATTTTCCATACTTCCTTGGAAGCTGTGCTTAAATTCAGTTGTATTCATCAATCTGCTACAGTCTTGTCCCAGAGAAAGGGGTTAAAGGGTTTTGTACCCTCTTGTACATCTAGCATCCTGAAAGTATTCAGGTCCTGATTGAGGACATACCTTTCCAACTTTCCCCTCCACTTAGAAAGCAGCGGAGGGAGGGAGAGAAGAGCAGCAACTGGCGATCAAAACACTGGAGTTAGGGACCCCAGGGGTCTAGGTTCACTTTTTTTTCCCACTGCTGTAAACTTCTTTTGTGGATTTAGGTAAGTCATTTAGTGTCATTGTGCCTCAGTGTGCCCTGTATAAAGGCAAATAATGAGACCTGCTCTCCTTGCTTTCTCCTGGTTTTGTGTGTTTGGATTTTTCCAAGTGTCGGAGCAGACCTCCCAGGTTCACTTAGGTGGACTGTGTTCACAGCTGTCGTGTACGTGGTGTGCGTGCATGTACACTTATGTAGCCTGAAACTCCGATATGCACGGTTGCAGGTTGATGTGGAAATGAATCTGATGTTTCTGGCACATCCACCTCTCCACATCCCTCTCCTCTGTGGTACTCGAGATGCTTACACCCGAGAAGCTGCAGCCGATGTTCCTTGCTTGTCAAGCGTGCAGAGAGCAAGCAGTTGTCTCGGTCCATCTGCGCTGATTTAGTTGATAATGTTTACCATGTCTGTTGGTTTGGAGAAAGATGGGGGCTGGTGGGGTGTCGGGAAATTCTTTGAGCCTTGTTATCCCTACAGTAACTATAGACTTTGGCAGGAATGCGGGTGATTAATTTCAGGTCTGTGGGCTTAGCCCGAGCGGCAGCAGCTCTCCCCGCCGCTGCGCTGGATGTCTAGGAGACAGCAGCGTCCCCCGTGCTCTGCTCTTTCACCAAACCCTGCGAATTCAGCTCGGCTAAATAAACATTACCGAGCTGCTAATCACACGCTCTGAAACAAAACAGCACTTCACTTCGGGATCTGGGCAAGATCAGACTTCCCTCCCTCTCTCCCCTCCTCTCCCCTCCCCTCCTCTTCTGCCCCCTCCCTGCTTTTCCCCTCC
>NW_008796218.1:9628945-9648135 GCF_000699145.1 Aptenodytes forsteri | reverse complement strand
CCGGGCCCCCAGGCACCGCCGCCGCCCCGACGATAAAAAGTTGTGCGGAGCGCCGAGGATGGGAGCGCATCTGCAGCCTCTAGCCCTGCGGCTTCTGGCGTTGACTTTCCCCTTGGTGGCGAAGGGTTTTTCTGACGAAACCTTGGAGAAAGCCGCGAAATCCGAGGGATATTGCAGTCGGATCCTGCGAGCCCAAGGCACCCGGAGGGAAGGGTATAATGAATTTAGCCTCAGGGTGGAGGGCGATCCAGAATTTTACAAGCCTGGAAACAGTTACCGGGGTAAGTTGGCCATCCTCTACTTCCCGTACTAACGATAATGGCCAGGACAAGTGTCTCCGAACCGATAACGTGTCTCTGCCTGTCATCTCTGTATCCCTTTTGGCGTGTGTGTGTGTGTCATTGTGTGGGTTAAGACGGGGTAATATACTCCCACGCATTACTTTATTGGGGATGCTTTCATGACAAGTGAGAGGGAGTTGGATTTCACAGTATCGCTTTGCTCCCAAACATTAACTCAGTATTAAGAGGAATTTCCTTTCTTTTATGAATCTTCTCTACTGTCTCAGCGCTAGCACAAGATCACAAGTTGATGTGGTACAAAACACGCTCTTCCCCCGTTTACCTACTTTCTATCCCTTTAAATACAACACAGTGAATAGTAGAAGCTTTAACGTTCGGCAGGAAGGAGAGGAAACTCGGAGCTAATTGTTCTTGCCCTGAAATATGAATGTTAATATAATGAGTTAGCATATGGGCAAACAGTGATGCAGCACGCTGCCAACTTCCCACATTTTCCACTTGTGTTTATCCCACCCCCCTTTTTTTTCTGGGGAAATGAACAGATGGTTCAAACAGGAAAGAGGCAGAGACGGTGCTAATGACCGCTGTAAATAAGAGATGGAGGCATTCGTTCTCCGCTGAGCATTTCACATGCAATCCTTGAAATTAACTTCCAAAGCACATTTCGGCATATTTTTCTAATTAATAGGCAAAAGCGGGTTTTGGTCACTTTTCCTGCCTCACCATATAATGCCTTTGGAAACAAACCTTCTTGGAGTATACTGTTAACTTTGTATTTTAAAAGCACTTTGAAAAGAATTTGGGCGGTTTTAGGTACTAATGTACTTTATAGGCATCACTTTGGAAAACAAATTTTGAGAGTTTCTTCTAAGTGTTTCTCCTGACCTTCCTTAGATTCAGTGTAAAGAGCGATGTTTTTCCGTTGCATGAACATGGGAATCTTAGTATAGGTGGGGAGAAAAAAGCCTGCACGTAGCATAATCATCATGTTGTCTTAAAGGTTGAAAAATACTTCTGCAGCAGTGATTAACCTGTTTTGAGCATCAGCCTATAACTTTGCATGATTTCTGATTAATTTTTTTCTCAAGAATTGATTTATTTTAATGTGGTGTGAGGAAGTGCACATTTCCCACAAACTGGTTAACTGTTCCAGACATTAGGATTAGTACCTTGAGTCTGAAAGATTTCATGTTGCATGTCAGTTTGATACGTCTACTAAACAGGATAAAGATAAGTGTCAAGTTCTTTGGCAGTGACGAATGTGAATGTTCTAAAAAAGTTTTGGAATTTACTTCTGTAAAAACATTATGGGATATTTTCAGTCATCTACGAAAGAAGTTTCTACTGCATGGAAATGTTTGGGGAAAGAAACTCCCAGAAGAATTAGCAGAACTAATTTTCTGGAGATATTAGGTCTTGGCATTAAGAACTCAATTAATAAAAACACATTAGTATATTGTAGCTTCTAGGAAGTGAGAAAATTACAGCTAATAGTAAAAAGTTAAAATGTAGACCAAAATACGTGCCCAAGTTTTTGATATTTAAGATTGAAGTATTCAGGTGGCACATCAGCTTATCTAGATAGTCCTTTAAGGACACTTTCTGAATGGTGGGAAGAACATAAGTAAATGTTACCGTAACATATATATATTATCTATGGCAATAGTTAAAACTAACAGCATTACAGAAAGTTTCAAGAGCTCATTTTCAAAGGAAATTCTGCAGTACAGCTGGAACTTTATTACTGTTTTAAACAAAGGGTAGAAAATCCAACTCATGATAAAAAAAATGCGGGATTGGGATTATGGGAGGTCTGTGGGATTTTTTTATCTGTAAATTACTAGATGTACAACACTGGAGAAGATTGGCTCCAACGCAACGGAGGTTGTGCAAAATGTGCCTGTTTCCATGGCCCCTGTTTGATTTTAATGCAGTCTGGATCCTTGGCACATACCCTAGCAGGCTCCTGGAATAAACTAGTATTTCTTCAAGGTGGATAACACAGGAATTAACTGGGCATACAAATGCCATACTCCACCAAATTGACAGTGTAGAGGCATCCATTTATGTTCATGATTCTCTCGATCATTGGTTGACGTGACACCCACGTAAGACCCTCAAGCTGCAGTGACTGGAGGAAACCTCGCAGCACTCTTGCAGTGTGGGAATCGGAAGACCACAATTCA
This sequence comes from Aptenodytes forsteri, assembly GCF_000699145.1. NCBI lineage: Eukaryota > Metazoa > Chordata > Aves > Sphenisciformes > Spheniscidae > Aptenodytes > Aptenodytes forsteri. Next base: position 9,645,647 of record NW_008796218.1, on the reverse strand, counting down.
CAGCTGCCATTTGTCTTTGGGAACATTTGTATGGCTTTCCTGCAGTTACTCACCTTTAGATCAACCAGGATCTATTTGCCCAGAGCGGGAAATCCTGGGTGGATCTGTGTGTATGGAAGCCTTGGTTTTCCACCTCTCTGGAGCTGTGATAGAGGAAAATGGCCCTGAGCACTGAATAACCTCTTTGAATGGGTATGCACCTCCTCTGGTTTGCAAACACCGGCAGCAGTAAACAAGGACACTTTCTCCTGTTTCAGACAATTAAAAATGAGGTAGCAGCAGGGCTGAGGAGCCATCCTCCTTTCCTCCTTAATGTCTAACAAAGCAACAATGGCTATGGGCTTCATGGTGTCCCAAGGGGCAGGTGACATGACTGATTTCTAACATCTTATTTGGGACTCTTGATGCTGTAACCTGCAAGTGGCCTTCACCTGCCTGATCTTTCAGGCTGCAATATTGTTGCCTCTCCCCTTGTGGAGAAGGCAGCCGAATGCATGTGGTGGGCAGGTCTTCCCATAGTACCAGGTTTGTGGGCACGCCATCCTGGGGCTGAGGTCCTCTCCTACCTGCTGGTTAGCTTAGACCTTGATGTAGCTGCTCTTGCTTCCACCGAAGGTCAAAGTTCCCATTGCATTCAAAGGGCACAAATGAGCCTGAAGTTTAGATGGTGTTACAGGATAATGATCCTTGAAAGTACTCAGTCCTAGCTTTATTGATCTGTAGAGTTAGATTAATGATTGCATGAGATTTCCATGAAAAATTGGGTGTTTCATCCTACTTAAAATTATAAATGAAATTGCTTCTAAAAAAGGCAGTAGTATGTCCATTTCACGTGCTAACATGCAATGTACATAGTTTCCTCCATAATTTTCTGAAATTGTTATTCTGATGAAGAAAATGAGGGTTTGACTAGTATAGTGCTTAGATATACCTTCTATGTAGGTGCTGTTTCTGTTTTTAATGGAATTTCCACCTGTAGGTCTGTTCACCACCTCAGTTTTCAAGGACGAGCTCAGTTAACATTATACACTCCATTGCATTAGTTTGAGAATTTCTAAGGAATGTTGAATCTTTTTCTTTCCATTTCTTTCTTCCCTCCAACATGTAAACGCTCTTTTCTATACTTTACAAATAAACCCTTACTCTGTAAATATTTCAGCGACTCTCATGTAAACCCTTACTCTGTAAATATTTCAGCGATTCTCATGTTTCACAAATTATGGATAAAAGTAGATATTAAAAGTGTATTGGTTGGTACTTGTGCAATGTACAACACAGGATGTGCTGTAGCGTAGGATGTGGAAAGTCAGATTTCCTGCCTGAAACCAAAGGAGCAATTGCTTTGATCACCCCACCTTTAGCTGGGGACACTGGGGAAAGAGGAGTGTGTTGAAGATGTGTGCCAAAGTGCAACTTGTGAGGTGATTAGAGGTTTGCCAGAGGGGATGGAAACAGACAAAAGTAACTGTTGATGTAATCTTCCTTTTAAAGTAAAATCCTTAACTTTGAGACTTGCACTGAGATTTAACTGAACGTTTCAGGAGGTTCATATTGTTCAGTGAACGTTAATTAATGTGAACACAGTGTGAGCAATACTTAGCTGTTCTTTAAAATGGCAGTTTAGCCCAAAAGGAGAGCTCTCAACTCTTATGCAACAAGGAGCCGCTATCTCTTGTGAAAACCAGATGTAGTCTGACAGCTTCCCACTGCTGCCTGTGCAATGCAAGCCTCCTCCTTCTGTGCTGAAACAATCAGTCCAGAGCCAGCAACTACAGAACCATCACCATAACAAGGCTCTGTATTTAGGAGTGCTTCAAATAAAGCCTTGCACTGCAATGTTATCTTAGCACACTGGATAGTTCCGAGAACTGACAGAAGTCTTTTCAGCTCAGATGTTAGCGTTTGTTCTGGCCTAGCTCAGGGATGACCAAAGCGCACGTTCATCTTGGTACCCTTCAGCTGAGGTTGCACGGACACTTAAATCTCACCAGTCCACTCTGCTCCTGCGGGTCATCGCCCTCCCGGCCCCTCACACGTATCCGGGTGTCCCCACCACTGGCAGAAGTGCTCCTGGGGCTGCACAGTGCAGCCACTCAGGGATTGGACCCAGCTGAACTCTCCAGTTGGCGTTTTTTGTTTTGTTTTACTTTTCAGCTGGATGTGTTCCCTAGTTCGGCTGACAGTACAGCTGCCTGGATGCGGCTGCTGTACGAGCAGTGCGGGGGGGGGAGGGCAGGATCACTCATGTTGGAGGAAGCATGGATTTATTCTGGGTTAAAATGACTGTGCAGCCACAGCATGAGTATTGCTAGCCCCAGGCATTCAAAAACTATGAGTCAGGCTTTGGAATTATCTTCCTTTTTTTCTTTTTTTTTTCTTTCTTTTTTTTCCCCCCCCCCCTCTGATGGCTTTTGTAGCATTTCAGATGTCCTCTATTTTATAGGTAGGTGTTTTGTTTAGAATTTCGAAAACTGTTTGGTTTGATCTGTAAATTTATGAGGAAAATGATGAAAACTGTTGAGTCAATTCACAGCTGGATTCTCTGTTTGCTTGCATAAGTACTTAAGTATTTCTGGTGTAACCTTTTACTCATAGTGATTCAGACTTTTGAATTACATATAATATATGGAAAAAATTGTTGCATGTAAAAGACCTTTACGGCAACTAGTTTCTACGAATCAGTGATCAAGCAAGTGTAATGCGTTCATCCTTGTTGAGTTCAGCAGTTGAGTGCTGTTCTCAATTACTGCAACTGAGAGGCTGGCTGTGGATTTGCATTTAGATAGAGCTGCAAAATTTTGCAAAATTGGGCTAATACTAATTATTGGGCAGATAATGAATTAATGAATTGGAACAATACTTAGAAACGTAATCAGAAATTTTAATGCTATTATGCTACTACTCAGTTCCTGTATATAAAATGTGAAAGTTTTTCTCCTCAAAAATTATGTTTAACCTCATAATAAGGTTCCATGGAATGAAAAGTATGCTGAAAATCTTGAGAGTTGGGGGGCTTCCTATCATGCCCATCACTACTCTAGATTTGTACAGGTGTTTGCAGGTGTACAGGTCTAAACATGTCACTTGCATTTCAGTTTTCAACCTTTTGTGTATCTCTCCAATCTTCCTTTTTTCACATATAGTCAGAAAAGTTATGTAGTGGTACAAACATTGTGGTTTTCAGACCCCAGTACAGCTGCGCAATACTAGAAATCTTCAAATAGCCTATTTTGTATTTTTCCACTATTGAATTTCTAGATCAAAGAGCTCTTTACATGTTCCAAATAAACTCTGGACATATTCTGAAATCCATATCTTTTAAGGGCAATCTGTCATTTTTAGTAATGTGTTTCAACCCCTCACAGCCTATTTGTGTGAGATGGAGTCTATTGTGAATACTCTTCTATGAAACAGCATTGGTAGTTGCAGTTTGCTCATGAAAACTCTGGGTGGTCTTCAGTTTTTATTGTGCCAGTCAGGGTTTGAGAGTGTGACAATAGTGTCCTACAAGCAACGCTGTCTGCATTATGCTTAAAGTAAAAGCTACTTAAAGGTATTAGTAGTCCAGTTTTCTGTCTCTTTTCCTTTAATTCAGAAAGATTTTTTTCCCTAAAATTTACCTCTGTTTCAGAAAAGGATTCCTATAAGGTGTTGAAAAGGATTCAGTAATTTTAAAATTGCCCCGAAAGTCCTGCCTCAAAGCTCTGCCTCATTCCATCTTTCTGACAGTGTTCAAAAGAGCCACAGCTGACATAACTCAAGTGTTGCTGGGTGGTGCTTAGGTACCGATGATGGCAAATAGAAAAATCATAAAAAGGTATCTTGCACCAGCAGAAAATGAGGGATGTAATCCTGATGCTGAGCGTGGTAAAATCAGATTAGTCGGCGTTACGTTATTTATTCTCTGCTGGTGGATCCAATGATGCCTTCCCGGTCAGGACTGGTGTGTGAAGAAGGGTGTTTTGCTGATATGTAGGATGCTTTGGCAATCGGAGCCGGCAACACAGTCTTTAGAGGTCAGCTTTAGCCATGAGTTTAACTTCGTGTCCTGTTCTGCCCTGAGGTTAAGGGAGAGGAAGGATAGTTCTAGAGCGACCATCTCCATCAGCTGGACTACTGTGTTGAGTGTAGCTGAGCTGGAGCAGACAATGTGGTCATCTTGCTTTACAGTTAAAGAAACTTTCTGTGTACTAAAATGCCTAGATCCTTGTCTATGCTCAGAGCAGGACAAAAGCTGAAGCCAAATATTCAGGAGACGTTCCCTCACGTTTTTTTAAAAAATAAAAAACAACACAAAAAACCCAAAGGAAAAAAACCAAACGTGTGTCCCTGCCCCAAAACCACCACCACCACCACCAAAATAACTCTCTTGTAGATCTGAGCAGATTAGCAATCTGCTTTAAAAAAAAAAAAAAAAATGTTTTTTTAAAAAAAAAAAAAAATGTTTTTTTAAAAAAAAAAAAAAACAAACTGTGCCCCCGCCCCCAAAACCCCCCACCACCACCACCAAAATAACTCTCTTGTAGATCTGAGCAGATTAGCAATCTGCTTTAAAAAAAAAAAAAAACAAACTGTGCCCCCGCCCCCAAAACCCCCCACCACCACCACCAAAATAACTCTCTTGTAGATCTGAGCAGATTAGCAATCTGCTTTAAAAAAAAAAAAAAAAAAAAGTTGTATTTCACATCATGCCAGTGTTTTTCAGTTTATTTGGAAACTTGGACTGAACACTTTTGTATTCTGGCTGGCTCTGCTCCGTGTTGTTAGTGCTCTAGCTTTTGTTAATACCAACTTAAAACACACACCTTTCAAGTTGAACTGCGAAATGATATGCAAGTGGCTGATTTCACAATTAATATTATATTTTCATTATTTCTCTGTTTATTATATCTCAGTGACACTTTCTGCTGCCACTCCTGCTTACTTTCGAGGATTCACATTGATTGCTCTCAAGGAAGGAAAAGAAGGTGACAAAGAAGAAGACCATGCAGGAACTTTTCAGGTGAGAGAACTTTCCCTGACGTGTACCTCTAGGAGTCTTTCTTACCGTATGCTTGGCTCAAAGGGAGATGTTATTTGCACAGCAGAATGCAGATTATGCTTAAGTAAGCATAAATATTTGTGGATGTTGACATGAGAACATCATAGCATATTTTATATTCCATGCAACCTCTTCAAGAGGTCAAGACTTTTGTACCTTCAGTTCAGCTCACCTTCCCACATTCTTAAACACAAGCATCAGTTATTTGGACTAGAGCCTAGGACACCTGAATTTGTTATCCAAAGTGAATATGAAAATTGTTTTATTCACATTTTGCTTTTTGTATTTCTTTGCCTAGATATTTTTGTCCATTCAGATGCAGATTATGCCTCTGAGAAGTGTTTGTCACAGTTGTAATGACTGTTTTTCAGTCATAAATTAGATTCCGCTGTTTTATTGATGCTCAGTAGTACTTTACTTAACGAACACATTCAGTGGGATGAAAAGTTGTTTGTCATTATTAAAAGGATCGGAATCCAGAGTGATGATTCACAAAATAGCATTTCTAGCTATTTCAAGATCACATTGCATGAAAAGAGTTCTGGAAATTGAGAATACACATCATATTTATGAAAGCAGGTAGAAATTATGTAGGTTTGTTGTTTGTTGAGTCTCAGATGAGGTATTGTTTGCTATTTGACTTTCCAAATGTAGAAATATTGTTGAATGATATTGGTTACATGGGTAATAATATTGATAGTAATTTTAATAATGATTTATAGATAGAAGATTTCACTTGCCTCAAAGAAGCATTTCTATGTTTTCAAGGGAAATACTCAAAGGTTCTAATTTTGGTGATCTACAAGGAGACAGAAATCAACTTTATCCTAGCATGTCTTCTTGAAGCATCTTCTGTTTTTTGTATACAGCAAATATGATGTGCAAACTCAATCAGTATTTGCCCTGTTTTCCTATTGAGTTTGCCTAGAGGCCTCTTTCTGGTTTTCACGTGTTTTGTAAGAAAATCTAGAATAAGCGAGGATTTATTTGATGTTGGAATAACCCCATCTTCCTTAAAATGAAACAATTTCCTAATATTATTTGGGAGAAACCTGTTAAATATGGACAGTTTAAAAAAAACAAAAACCAACTAGCATTAAACATCAGCTAATGTTAAGAAGCAGAAATGGCAGCGCTTCATCTATTTTAAAAGAAACTCGTCACCATTCATTTCTGTATTTCAGTTGTTAATGTCTCTACAGCTGTGGCTAATGGGAAGGACTTGGCCTGAGTTTTGCCTTTATGGCCAGGCATATGTCTAACTCGTAATGTAGTGAGAAACTCACTAAGCTTTGCTGAAGTGCAGAGGAATTTTGAAGTCAGCAGAGTGGGATGCAAATGGAAATTCTATATAGATCAAAAAAAAGCCCAATGGATCTCAGTGGAGGGAAGATTGTTTAATTAGCTTTATTGTATGGATTGCAATCTGAAATCAGTATTCTAATTGGCAGATGAGAGTTTCAAATTTTATGCATAACTAAGTTTGTATTTCTGTGGCACGAACAGTACTCATTGTGCTCATCCTGCATTAGCACAATTAACTGAATTTCATTCAGATAGTGCCTGCCAGTTCTGCCTGTGTTGATACAGATTTAAGATTCTTATTTAAGTATCCAATGAATGCTTACAGTGATAAATACCGATGTCTCTTGTATCATGGCTAGGCGCTAGTAACTAGAGGAGAAAAAAAGAAGTTCAGTTCAAAGGTTTGCACTGTGTTTTTATTATAATGGGAAGATCCTAATGGTGTCTAAACAGCTGTGCAGAGTAAGAAAAAACTGTGTGTACAATAACTTGCATGCCACTCGCAGTTATGTATTTCCTTGCTCAGATGGAGAATATGTTATTCAATGAATTACCTAGTGGAACAGAACTCAGTGAAAATTCCTTAATAGTGGCAAGAGACTAAATGCTACTTCTGGACTACTGGCATAAGCCTCTGCCTCCATGAGGAGACGTATTTACTGTTCAAATAATAGTCAAAACAAAGCACATGAATGCACTGCATGAAGCAAAGTGCTTCACTCATATTAGCAAGACTTTGCAGTGTAACCAGGATAGAAAGAAATGAAAGTCGATCAAATAAGACATGTGCTTTCCCCCCCTGCCTCAGAGACTGTAAAACACCATATTTTCAAGCCTTTGAGTGCCACTTTCAGATCATGAAGTATGGGTTGCAATGTATTTCATGGGGAAAACCTGAATCCACACTGTACTTGGGTCAAGATCCCATTGGGGCTGTGGCCTCTGTTTTGCACAGCTATTGAGTGTTCAACAGGTGTAATGCCTCAAAGTGCTGTAAAGGGACATGTGCTGGAGTAGCAAGGTGTTAAATAAGGACTAACATCTCAGTGACTGATACGGACATGGTACACTCAGGCTGGAAAACCACTGTTTTCAGTGGTCACAGTCATGCTGCAGCAGGTTGAGTTCTGCAGCCCATTGCAAAGGATGACTGTGCAGTGAGCATCTACCATGAGTTCACCCTGCAGGGGCTTTGCTCTGCCTTTTACAATCTCCTCGTGGCTCATTTACTCATTTACCGTCAGCAGGTACAGTCAATCTTCATTAATCTTTAAGCGGCAGGGTCTTGATCCTATAAATAGCACAGCTGTTAAAATTCTTGGTCGGACACACGTATTTTTTTCTGTACTTTTTTTGGTTACCCTTTATACTTGCCATGGAGTAGAGACCTTTAGAGAAGTGTAGTTTGGACTCCATCATTCTAAATCTGTTTTCCTCTGAGAAAATTGAGACTTTAAAATGTGATTTTACTGTTGTTTGTTTATTTAATGCAGTCAAACTTCTTTTTCTTTGTCCTTGTAGCACACCCAGGGCACAATTTGGCTTTAAAATAAACAAATCGCATTGTCTCCCACAAACATGCAAACATATGTTAAATAGTTAAATTAAATGTGGCTGGGGAACTGGAGGTGCCAAATTCAGTCATAGAAGTTTGGGGATATAATAATATGGGGATATATAATATAATAATACTTATGCCAGTGGTAATTGTACAACTTGGGGGTGCAGTGCAACACTCTGAAAGCTTTGGATATCATGTCCCATTGGCCTCTTAACACAAGCCATTCCCAACTGTTGTCATGCAGACTGCTGATCTTTCTCTTTTGTAATGTTTAGCAACAGTCTGCAAATTGTTTGAAGGCAAATTATACTCGAGGGCAACAATCAAGCACTGATTGACTATAGAACAGTATCCATACAGGCCATTTTAATCAACATATGTATGCAATGTAACAGATTTAGTCTGGTAAATAATGTAGAATAATAGAAATTTAGTGCTGAACCTCATCTCATCTATCTCTGTCACTCTCTGCGGAAGATTAAATATTTAAAGAAAATTCTTGGTGGATGTTTTCTGAATCTGTTCTGAAGAAGTGTTCAACAACAACAAAAAATTCATCTCTCCAGGTGGCCTGTTCAAACACTTCAATATATTACATTTTATAGGAAATTTAAGGAAAACTTTATAGAGCTTTTACTAACATCTAAACTCAGTCTTCACTAATAGTGGTTAAATTGGTCTTTTATCAGACTTTCTTCCTGAATTAAGAACTTTCTTGATATCTTATGAGACAGTTATTCTGAAATTTCCCTTGTTCTCTCTCCAGTTCCACACACTCCCTACCTGTTTCTTATTAAAATTTTAATATTTTCATTGTAGGGCATCTTTTTTTCAATTTTGCCAGTCAAGTTGAGAGTTCAGTCTTATTTATATTCCCCAGAATTGTACACAACAGTCAATCTGGACCCTCAGCATAAAATCATATAGAATCTAGACACAATAATCCTTCGGAGTATCGCAATTGCTTCCCTTGTCTTCATGCAGAATCCTCTAAGTGTATGCAACTTGCCTGTATTGCAGGAGCATCTCAGTATTGTACAGGAGGTCCACGATAAAGTCCTAAATTCTTTCCTGCATGTATTGCTGCCTACGTTGTGATTCCTCATTTTCTGTCTGTGCATTTTATTCCTTCTAAGTGTACAGCTTTGTTCAATTTACCAAGAAAGTTCTGAACTACAATCCTATCCTTCAAAGTGCTCACCATTCTTCCAAAAATTGGTGCTATCTGTGGATTTTATAAATACATACTTGACAGTTAAATAGTCAATATAAAATATTATGTGCAAATGTGACCTGCTTTTCTCATGTTCAGTGATAAACTGAGTTGTAAAGACTCAAAATTAGACACTTCTCTGTATTGTTTTGGCATAACCAGTTGTTAGATTCTTATGTTATGTCCTCTATTTTTGTGATAGTTTAGTGTGAAATGCATTCATCATAGTAGTGTTCCTGGAGGTGTCCTTTTGACTTTCTTTGCTCTAGAGTGAACCAAGAAATTCTTAGTTTAGGTCACTGAATGTAATTGACCCATCAGTGCAAAACCAGTGTAAGAACGTAAGCAGGCACTCCAGTAGCAAGGGTGAAGGTTTCATTAAAAGTATGGCATTTATAAAAGCTGGGGACGTGTGCTGAAGAAGAAAACATTTCAGGAAAATTGGAGTAGTAGTGAGATAAGTAAGGTAAGTGGTCCTTTTATTCTAAGTCTTCCTTCTCTAGGTTTACCCTGAAACAATAGCCCCAAACATTGCCTTTGTTTTTGAAGACGTGACTGGTGACCATTTCTTTTGATGCTGTTTAGCTGACTGATGTGCTTACCAAAGCTTTTAGATTAAAATGTATTTTTATAAGCTCTTAAAAAAGCAGTTCCTCAATTGCTGTGTTCCAGCATTTTAAAGGAATCTTACATCTTTTTAAGCAGTTGATATACTGCATTTTGAAAGAAGCAGCCTTAAAGGGCTTTTAGCCATGTCTCACGATTTATTAGTTCTTGAATTTATAAGCAAAGTTTGTTTATTTTTTTTAATTAATGACTGCAATTATTTATTAAGCTTTTTATGTTAAAAATTAAGCTATGCTTATTTAATCTTGATGTTGCACTCAACTTGTATGGTTTTTTTTTTAAGCTCGTATGCCAATATAAGCACATCAGCCTACTTAGTAAATGGCTTATTCTGGGATGTATGAAATGATGTAGTTTTGTTTAACAGGTGCTCAGAACTTTCAAGTATTTTGCTGAAGTTTGCATTCTCTACATTTCCTTTCCCAGCATCTTATCACTGAAACTGAGTCTGTCATGTTACTGCTTATAAGCATATGAAAGTAATGCATTTTTACTCTGATTTGATGTGAAATGTTCAATCACCAATGGTTTGCAAATCAAGGGAGATGAGTTTCCAGTTCATAGTGAAACCATATAGTTTAGGTTTCTTAGTAAAACTTCCTCCCACTAGCGAATGAAAACAATGTTCCTACCTAATTAAAATTTCAAATTTAAAAAATTCTTCAGGATTTTCATTGGACACTAAATCTTTTCCTGTGGCTTTAAACCTGGTTATTATGTGGCCATGACTTTATATACCTACTTTACATTTATCAAACAGAAAAGGAATTCAAAGCTGTCTACATTGGTTTCAAAGAGAGACAGATGCTGTATCCCTAAAAAGGGCGGGAATGCAGTTGCATCCAAACCCCTAAATGAAAATTCTCTTTCTGAAGTATTGATCAGCAGTTCTACTATCGGCAGGAGAGAAATCAATGTGAAATAGCTGTACACAGTTATTAAATTAATGATCCAAAGCTATAATTACAGGAGTATGTTAAATATGAAAGAATCGGAATACGCCAGGTATATGATTTGGAGACTGAGAAGGTAGAGATGAATTCTGAGTCTATAAAATTTAAGTCTCCTGGTCTTTCGCATTTGCAAGAGAATTCCTGAATTTTCTTTCTGTAAGAATCATTGCATTTGTTATTCTAGACAGAAAAAAGAAATAATTTCATAACGGTAAAACAAGCTCTAGTTCACCTTTCCTGTAGGGTGGAATTGATTGTCTTTGAAAACTTTCACATGTTTTTCTAGAACTCTCTGAGTTCCATATCATGATACTCAGGGATTACATATGAGCTTAAAAAAAAAAAGAAATGAGGTACCTGCCACAGCCAGTTCTAGCATTGATTGGAAAATATGAACACTCTGAATGAGATTAAATACAAAAAAATCTCCGGTACAGTGGAGAAACCTTAACCTGAACCACTTATTGGCAAGGTTTTGGTTAAAAATTGTCTGAGGAGATAGTTATGTCTTGCTTCAGACAGTAAAAGATAATAACTTAAAAGGAGAGTGATGAGGACCAGGAACTTGCAGAAGAGAAACAGCTCTGTGATAGTGATTATATGCTACTGATGAGGCTGTAGAAAAAGCAAACTAGATTCTGACCATGTAGGGGGTTTTGCACCTTTCCTTTACATTTATTTTGTTTGTTCTGGTTTCGGATTTTGTTATAAATGAGGCAAACATTTTTATATTGTAACATTTTCCACTTTTTGCATATACTAAATGTTGGCTTATTATACCTTGGGAACTCCCTCAACTCATTGTATACGTAATTGCCGTGTCTTTTAGAATTAATTATTGAAACCATAAAATCGCACAGCCAAAATCAGAAAATACAAGAAATTTCTGAATACTGCTTTGTTATGTATTTTATTATAGTGGGTCTTTGAAGTACTAGCTAATACACATTTACGAAGAGGAAATAAATATTAAATTGTACTTCCTTGCAATGTAACTTAGTTCACTACTGAACGAAAATGGGTTTCAGTTTCTTAGCCTGGGCTCTTACTTCTGTTGACAGCTTGCTTATCTCAACTCTGCGAGTTTTCATGTAGCTTCCTGGTTCATCACGTAATAGGGAAAGAGTTAAGAAGCTTTCTGTGAAAGCTCTCTGGGATTTATGTGACCCAGACTCTTCCACCATGGATGCTGGGAGGATGAGAGTCAACAGGTACAAGCTGAAACAAGGCAGGGTAAGACCAGATACAAGGAAGAACTTTTTCTCTACGAGGACAGTCAGGCAGTGGCAAAGATTGCCCTGAGAAGACTGTGCAGTCTCCACTCTTGGATGTTTTGAAGACTTGCTTGGATTTGTATTTCTAGTAATGTATTTTGATAATTGGAGTTATGAACAGATGCCAACACATACAGTACTACCCAGTCTCTAGTACATACATGGTCCAGTCCAGTTACGCTCAGTCTGTAGTTTGACACATGTACAAACTTCCTTTTACATGGGTATTTGAATAAATCTGAACAAGTTCATAACCATTGATTTCATATCGAAAAACTTGCCTGTATTTACCTTTGTGCTAAATATTCATACTCTGAGCACTCGAACCAGAGGCCTCTTTGCCCCAGCCCCCCTTTAACAGGGCATACTCATGCTGATGGGAGATTGATTGTGTAACCCTGACTTCCTCTCAGCCAGCTTATTTCTAAATATGCTGGTGTACCTTTTGTGAGGGTTTTCTTGCGATGTCACTACCATCACTCTTAAAATTTTAAATTCTTTTTTATTTTATTTATTTGGCTTTAGTTTCTCTTCTGCTTTTTTTTTTTTTTATTTTATTTCTTCACCCTTTTCTTGTTTCTCTGCTTGGCTATGGAAGAGATCATCTAGCTTCTGGCCATGTAGTTTTTAGTCCTCTTTCTTTGTTTAATCTAATCTTATTTATTCTCTTTTCTTTATTATCTCATTTTTTCTTTTTCTTTTTTTTTTTTGTCTGTTGTGGAAATGTTCATTCTTGAGAATAACTTCAAATGATGATTGTGTCACAGTAACAGCTTATGGTTTTTGGAAAGAGTTATGCCTAAACAAATATTTTATTTGTTGATGTTTCAAGTTCTGCTTTAAAAAAACAAAAAACAAAAAACAACCACCAAAAAACAAACCCCAAACAAACAAAAAAACCCTAAAACCCCCAAACCAGGAAGCATGCCTCTTGAGATATGTTAGCTAAAACTCCAGACACCTTTTCAGATCCAAGGCTTATCAGAGTCAGGTTATCTCGAGTCTAACTTCTGCCCTGCCTTGCAGTCTGCCAATGCATGCGGCCTACCTCTGCAGTGCCAGACTATGTCATGGTAAGATATCAGAATTGCCTGATTAAATCTGTTAAAAAAGAATATCTACAGGTTTATTCTGTTCCTTGGATTAGTACTAAACTGCAAGACTTTCTGGTTCGAAGAGGCTCATTAGAGAATTGTTTCCTAGAATTTGGCACTGACACTTAACAAATCGGCTCCACTCTGTGGGAAGAAGTAAAGAGAGGAAATTACACTGGCAGCACTGTCCCTTTCTGCCTTGGAGACTCCAGTCTGCTCTTCAGACACATCAGCATTGGGAGTCCCCTTCTGTGCCTTTTGGGACTTAGGACCGTTTTATGCCTCACAAGGTTTCTCTGTTCAGGTCTTGCTTCCAGACTTGAGGCCAGTTTTGCATTTGCAATTATTTCGTTCAGAGCCAAAGTCTGGTTCTGGGAGTGCAGATCCCCCTAACTCTCTTTTGTCAATCAGTAGAAGCTATATGTTCCTCTCCTGGGCAGTGTTTAAGAGGACATATCCACCTCAGTGACTCTAAAGGAACGTATTTCAAATATCCCTTTTCTCCAGCCCAGGTAATCTACCTAACTCCTTGTTATTCCAGTGTTAGATAGTCTTTCTTCGGATGGCGACTCACCTGGGCCAGAAATTTTAGGAAAGACATTTAACCCTCTGGCAACAGCCAGATGCTTTACAATTACCATAGGGTAACCGTCATGTGTTATAACTCTAGATGTATGTAGGCTCTGGGTTCATTGAAATGTCTATTCAGCATCTTTTTCTTCATTCATAATGTTGCCATCAGGCTTTCCTTCCTAGATTTCCTTTTTGGTCTCCTCATTATTTACCAGCTTCATCTAAGGTGCTCATCAATTACTCCAGATTCTTTGTGTCTCTGTTGAGAAAGATCAGCACTCTTATCTCATTAGCTCCTATTATCCTTCTTTAATGCTCCAAGAATTACCTCTGATGTAGTTATTTGCCATTCTGCAGCATCAGAAAACCGTCAGTGTGTCAGTTCCAATCAACGGGACCTTATAGAAAGTGTCTGTTCTTTGCACTACCACTTTACATCAGGTTACAAAGCTTTTATCAGGTATTCCCTACTGATCTGGACTTCTTCAGCTATTGCTGCCTGTAATCCTAACTGTGATAGCTATGGGTCTAGACAACCACGTTACCCCCATGACACAGGGCTTTTAAAAGGAAGGGTTATTCTGGGGAAATGTGCTTATTCTGACACTTCTCTCCAAATAAGCGCTGTCAGCTACCAGACTACAATGACTAGACTATAGAAGTACAGAATTATGCCTGTACTTGAAAGTCTTTTCTCATAATGTGCTTTCTTTTCCCTTCAAGTGGTTTGGGGCAGGGGAGGGAAGGGGGAAGGTGTGGGTGAAGGTGATGATAAAGGCTGAGGCTCAACTTGACAGTTTCTCCAGGCTATATGGACTTTGCTGCTGCTTTAAGAAAATCCTGCTGTCAGTCCTCTGGACTTTGAAGGAAGGTACACATATGCCAGTAGGAAGTCTCCCAATTAAATTTAAATGGTCTTCTTTCTTTAATTCTATTTTTTCCCCTAGTGTCTTCAGAGAGGTTCTGGTGACTTAGAAACAGAATGGCTCTTTTAAATTCAGGAATTTACCTACCTGACTCGTTCATGAATGGCTGCTGTAGGGAAAATCCTTCCTCCAGGCTTCATAGTCAAGTGAGGCAAGTCAGTTCTCATCACAACTCATCGCTGAATGAGTTGCTACCAGACTAAATGTACTGCTTGCTATGCCAGTTGTCTTGAGAACTACTTTCTGAATTCAGAAGGCAATTTTGCATTACCAAAGTGACAATATATTTATCTTTCATTATTCTAGACTGCATGTGTACCCTTCTCAGACCTACATGCAGTCCACCCTGAGAGTCGTCCTCCTTTACAACTGCTCTCTTTCTAATGATGGTAGGGACCTCTCAGTGTTTGCAAAGGGATACTGTTTCAACTTCCATTGCTGTCCTGAACAGTTGTAATTGATTATTCTCTTTGCTGTGATAGCTCTTTCTCATGACCTAACAACCCAGGATCATTAGTCATCTGACCACAGTGTATTTACTCTACATCAGAATGATGCAAGATCTGTTCAGGGAAATGACCATCTCTTTTGATTCTGGTGCATTCAACATGTTTGCCTTTCGGTGCTTTATCCTAATATACCTTCATAGATATTTTTAGTCATTTCACTTCATGAAGTCATGAATGGAAATCCATAATGATGTCCTCAGAATTATATGCAAGGACTCGTACAACTGAAAAATATACCTTCTCATCCTAAACATATCAGATGTTTTGCTTCAATGCTAGTCTTTACTCAAGAGACTTTGCAGACATGTTTCTGATTAGGATGCTTGATTTTCTTTGGTTTGTGTTCTCTGAAAACTGTACAGTAAGGCCAGGATGTAGCTTTAAGAAGTCTTCTTTCCCTGACCTGGTTGAGACTATTTGGAGTCCTAGACCAAGAAGCCATATAACATTGCTTTTCCTCTCACACCTACTCTTGCAGAACTCCAGGAACTTGTCTTACCCAGCGTGATGCTGGATCCCTTCAATGTAAAGTGACCTTGTTCATCTTTGGTTTGTGAAGTCTGGGATTATAAGGATATCACTAACTGAAAGCACTTACACAGAAGGATCTCTTCGGACATATGGACCAAATTCAATCATCAGAATTTCTCCTGGTCTGTTGCTCCCACATCCTGATTGTCTCCAATTGCTTGCTATCTACCTCAGTGTTCAGGTCATCATTAAGCAGAGGCTATCTCCTTCCATTAACCAGAGAGTTTCTCAGTGCTCATCCGCTACATAACTATAATTTTTCAAAGGCCTCCTGAGGCACTGCCCCAGTGAGCAGTGCCACCAGTGAGACTTGTATTCAGTCCCGTCTGTTCTCCTGCAACCTTTCTGTTAGCCACTTGCACTGATCCCAGCCTGTCCCCTGCATCTTGGTCTGCTTGGATTTCCTGACTGCGGTCATCACTGCTATATGAGTCATGCTTTTATGGATGATTTCTCATCTCCTAAATTGTTCTCTGACAGAATTGCCCTGGTACCTGTGCAAGACTGTCATCTTAATCAGCAGACAAAGCCAGGAGATCGGGCTTTTACTTTAAGCAGGAGATAAGGTTATCTCTGCTTCCCCCTTCCCTGACTTTCTCCTTTAGTTCCGAGACCTTCCTTAATATAAGGAGAGCTCTTGCCTTCTACATTGGCTGAATGAGGTCCTCTCATTTTTTGGTATCTCTAGGAGGGGGACACCAGGGAGCAGCCATAAGTAGATAGGGTCTCACCACTGAGACCACTTCTGAGTCAGGTTATTTCTCAAGCTATGGTACGGATGTTTCCTTCTTACATAGCATTAGGACAGCTACTTACTTATAGGACTGACTTACAGGAGCTTGATTTTCTAATCAAGCAGTAAAAAATCAAGGGTATATCTCGAAATAATGCACCACTCACCAGTATAGTTATGCAGGTTTGTTTTCTGAAATGATTCTTGACTCCTATTCCAAGTAATTGTGCTTGTGGAAGGACCTATTGCTTGCAATCACCCATGGTGGAAATCTACATATCAAGAATCATTGAAAGGGGACAGAAAAGTTACTTGTGAGTAATTACGTTCCTCAAAAGTGGGTTCCTTTTTTTTTTTTTTTT
>NW_008796218.1:9558284-9628861 GCF_000699145.1 Aptenodytes forsteri | reverse complement strand
TGTAGTAATTTCCGTTCCCGAAAAGGGGGTCCCTTTTTTTTTTTTTTTAACTATATATCTCCAACCATCCCCCCTTCTGCTCTGTTTTCTCTCCCTTTTCAGTTGCTGTGGAAGAAACTGAAAATTGTGTGTTCCACTTTGCTTTGCTCGTGGCTATATAAGGGGCAGGATATGAATGTACCCTACATGTACTGCGAAAGCAGAATTTTCTGGCTTAGGTACTTTTGATTTCAATTGATATAGGCAAGTGAGTATATAATAAATATAATAAATACCTATATAGGCAAGACTTTTCAAGAAGCCATTATTACTGGTAACCCATTGAACTTTCTATTAAAAAAAAATATTTTACCAAATAAATTCCCAAGCAGCATTTGCTCGACAATATTTTGTATTTTTTATGCGTAGTTACTTTTGATTATTAAAACAGCAGCATATGAAAATTAATTTTCATATGAAAATTGATCAAGAATACCAAAGAAATTCCTGATCTAGTTGCACAAAAGCTAATGTTTGGCTCTTGAGAATGCTTTTCATAGTACTCAGTAATTAGAAATGGAAATTCCCTGCTGGTATAGAGCTACCATTTTGTTCCCCTGCATTGTCACTGTGGTAGGGTTATTATGCAATCTCTGGCAAGCTCATCCTACCAGACTGCTTACTAATTTGTAGGCTGTAGGTGTAAATTGAAAAGCCTTCATCCTGCTTCTGTTTACTTCACAGATTGAACTGGGCTCCAATTATTCTCATCTATGTGAATTGAGGCACTGTTGTTGCTCTTGCCTCTTTTTTTTCCTTGTGGGTGGGCATAGCTCCTTTGGACCTGCATTTCTTTTCGAAAGAAACATTTAAAAGAATGTGTTTGTAAGAAGTTGTTTTAGTACTTACTGTTCTGTAACTTTAATGATTATATATCTCGATACAGTCAGTAGTGAGGTTCCTTAGGGCATTGCCAGTGTTTATTCATGATTTGTCAGGCACGCATCAGGGTTTTGTTCTCTTGAAACTCATTTAATCTTTTTTTTTTTTTTTTTAAATTCCGATTGTATGAGTAAAGCTGACTCTGCTTGTATGGGAGGCTTAATTATACCTGATGTTGCTTGGTTTAGCCTGTTTGTCACAAACTTATTTTAGCTAACCTACTGCTTTTTAAAGAGGAGGAAAACAGAAGGGGAGGAGAGAGGGGACATGAAGTAGCAAACAAATGCTGAAAATGGAGAAATACTTTATACTGCAATCTCTCTTGAGCAATAGGTCACTTTCGTAGGAAAATTAGCTACCTATTTTATACTATTAATAGAAGAATGCTTTCTGGGAGCTTCAGGGAGGTATTTTAAATGGTTGCTAAGGCAGCAGTTTGCCTCTTATTGGTGGTCCTTTTGATCTGGCCTCTCCGTACATGATAGTGTGGGAATCCCAGATATAGGAATAAAGCAAGAACCTGCAGTTAGTAAATTACCCCCCACGCTAATCCCACCTGTTAAGAAAATCTGCCCACACGTTGTGGTAAATCCCAATATTATTAGGATAATCATAGATGTTTTCTGTATTTGCTGCATGCATAGGCTCAGTGTATTTTTTTGGCTATGCAAAGTTTCTTGGCTTCCTTTGAGATTCTTTCAGTAACGTAGTTTTATTATCCATAAAGGTTATACAAAGTACTTACATGAATTAGAATTGGGTTATGATATATTTAGACAGTGGGATTATATAATAGCCTTAGCTTCAAATACAGTGTGTTCCAAACAATAATTTGGAACTCTTTCTTAAAGGTTGTGTAAGATTTCTATACAGGATGAAAAAGACCTGTATGCTACCTACTCAAAACTTTCTGTATATTAATCTAATTTTTTCTTTTAGTTCATCCGATGCTCACCAGCTCATCTGACTACATTAGTTGAAAAATGTATTAAATTCACATAATAAACAACCAGCTTTATATGTGTTGCAGATGTTACGCAACTGCCAGCTTCCACAGAAAGAACATAGTGTACATCACAATATGTTCTTAGGTTTCTAAATCCATTTGCCTCTAACTGCTGACTGCGAAAGAGATTTGGCGTTTCTTTTCAGGAATAACAAACTTGATACAACCTATGTGAAAGCTGGTCTTGGAGTATGACCATTTCTGTTCATGTTTTTACATCCATACACATCATGTACAAAAAAAAGTTAGCTTATGCCTGAGCCAAATAAGCCAGAATGACAAAATATGGGAAGGAACATTGCAAGATTAAAAATATGGTAAACATATAAAATGCTGAACTCACTGCTGTTAAAATATGTGACTCTTGATACATATCTCTGATATGAATTTAGAAACATCATGACTAAATTTTTTTCCAATTGAATTTACTGAATCTTGTCCTAATGATTTTCTGTTGTCAGCGCTACCAGATTTGTGTTTACATTTATGGGTATAATACAGCTTTCAAATGTACTTTTATATTGCCTTTCTGCTGAAGATTTCAAAGTTTTTGCATAAATTAAATTCCATAAACTTTTTTGTAGAATGCGGATTTATCATATCCACTTTACAGGAGAGTAAATGTTGAAGCAACTTACTCAAGATCACATATCGCATTTGAGCCACGATTAAACTTCAGGAGTTCTGCTCTTCGCAATGTTTGCCTCCCAAGTCAGGAACATTTAAATAGTCATCTTTCTTCTTGCATGTAAATACTGTACATGCATAAAATAACAAATGTTTGTAAAATGTATAACATTCCAACTGTGAGTGTAAAATATAACATGGGGATTTTAAAATATTGGGAGCACAGTCTAATTCTGTCTATATAGTGGGGTCCCTAAAAACAATTCCAGTTATGGTAGCTGTTGTGCTGGTGTGTTATCAGAAAGATAAGCAAGTCCTTCCCACTACAAGATTAACATGACAAAGCCCCTCCAAATACTATCTTACTTAGCACTCTAGGCTTAGTCACTTAAACCAATAAATGGGTTTGAATCCATACTATGTTTTAGTTCTGCCTGTTGCTGGCATAGAAATGGAAACAGCAGCATTAACATGTGTTTTGGATTAGTAAACTGGATGGTGTAATGCCTACTGAGCTCTGTATAATATGGAAGTATTGGGTATTTAAAAAAAAAATAATAATCCCAGAAGTAATAAGCGTCTCATCTATTAAATATCATTCCTGGCTTTTAATTTTAATACTTCTCTAATTACATGGTTCATATTCTGGAGATAAGCTGTCATTTATCAAGTGTTGGTATCTCCTGCAAATTAATTTTTCCTTTATATGTGGTTGAATTTCTGACTATCAGAAGTTGTTTTTCCCTTTTTTGAGTGAGGGTTTTTTCATACTTCTTTGTTAAAGTTGTTTTACAGTCGCATACCTCATAGGATTGTTTTCTTGAGTACCTGTGCGAAATTTGTAAAATTGGTCTGCAAAAGATGTAAAAGCACAGAAAAATAACCAGAGTGCTGACTTTGAGCTTTATACAGCTTTTAATTGAAATTTATTGAAAAAAATATAAAATAACATTGTAACTACCAAATGTAAGTCTCTGAATAAACACTAGTGTGACTGGTCATCCATAACCACTGAGGTAGATTTCCTGTATCACCAAAATTCAGCTTTAGAAGTGAAAGATGGTGTGAGACTTCTCATGAGCTTGAGATGACCTGCTGGACCTTATTTAGTTTCTGCAGTGAAAATCTGTGTTATTTTTAGTGCTTCCATGCTCACGTTCTGCAAATGTTTACATAGACAGGTTAGTCTATTTGTGTCACTTATGTTGAAATTACAGGATTTTGGGTACATTCTGCTCTCAGATAAAAGCTTTCATAGTTTTATGTTTCAGATTCTCACATGGGAATCTAGAAGAAAGGGACAGCTGTTTGTATTCCTACATACCAACACTTCATCAGTCTAAGAGAAGATGGTATTGTCTGGACTTACTTGGTGCTGCACTTAATTTTTTCATTATACTTATTTCTTACGGGACCCCCTCCCAAATACATATAAAGTCATGTGACTGAAAGAAGTTTTGTTCAAGGTTGGAAAAAGTACCTGTAGCAGATTAAGTGTAGTAAACAAATACAAGGAAGGGAAAGAAACATTTTGTAATACATATCAAAAATCATAAACACAAATTCATTGACTGTGTACTTCATAAAATCATAGAGCAGCCTGGGTTGGAAGGGACCTCAAAAGATCATCTGGTCCAACATTTCATGGGAAAAGGAGGCTGGATGAGATTATCTAGCACCTTGTCTAACCACATCTTGAGAACCTCCAGTGATGGAGGCTCTACCACACCCCTAGGGAGTTTGTTCCAGTGATTGATTGTTCTCACTGTAAAAATTTTTTTCTTATATCAATATGAAACCTCTCCTGGTGCAACTTGTAGCCAGTGGCCCTTCTTCTCCATCTTATATCAATATGAAACCTCTCCTGGTGCAACTTGTACCCAGTGGCCCTTGTCTTATCCATGTGGCTCCTTGTGAAGAGAGAGCCTCTGTCCTGTTTGTAGCTGCCCTTTAAGTACTAGAATATTGTGGTGAGGTCCACCCTGAGCCTTCACTTCTCCAGGGGGAGAAGTGGGAGGAGACCCAACTCCTTCGGCCTTTCCTCATAAGGCAGGTTCTCCAGCCCTTTGATCATCTTTGTGGCCTTCCTTCGGACCCTCTCCTATCTGTCCGCTTCTTTCTTGACTTGTGGGGACCAGAACTGGACACATTATTCCAGGTGTGGCCTGACAAGCACGGAGTGGAGTGGTATGATCATGTTTCTGTCTCTGCTAGTAATGCCCCTGTGGCTGCAGCTCAGGATCCAATTTGCCTCTGCTGCTGCAGCGGTGCACTGCTGACTTATGTTCAGCTTGTTGTCCAGCAGGACCCCCAGGTCCCTTTCAGCAAGCCTGCTCCCCAGCCACACAGATCCTGGCCTGTACTGGGCTCTTTGGTTATGTCATCCCAGGTGCAGGATGCACTTGTCTTTGTTAAACTTCATACGTTTCTTGCTTGCTCACTCTTCTAGCCTCTTTTGCCCACTCTTCTAGCCTGTCGAGGTCTCTCTAAGATGGCTCTCCTTTCTGACATGTCCACCTCACCACCCAGTTTAGTGTCATCAGTAAACCTGGTGAGGGTGCTTTCAATCCCATCATCCAGATGAATTATGAAGATATCGAGCAGTGTGGGGATTTGATACTTGTCACTGTGTATATTCCATATGATGAGACTCTCATGTAATTCTGTCTGCCACTAAGAAAAAGTTAATATATATTAAAAACCCAAAACTTGTTTGACCATTATTTTGCAATTTTAGAACTGTTAATGCAAAAAACTGTAGAAGTTGCTTCTGTTTGTTTTCTCAATCTCTTAATTGCTTGTCTTTATTGTCCTGTTAAAAGTCTCCAGGGAAGTGTGGAAGGACCTGAGCCCGACGTCTCCCCTTTGCTAGAAGCTCTCGTCACTGACATCTATTAAAGTAGAGCTAGAGTTGTAAATTAAATACAGCAATTGTAAGCCCACGTGCTACTTTGCAACTTCACTTATGTCTAGAATCACCCATGTGAATTAAGCCCTTCAGTATGCTCATAAATAGTGTACGTCATCCCGAAGTGCACAAGACGAGCACAAAAGCGCTGTGGTTCTCGTGTCTGTGCCTGTCCGTTCCCAGTTTCCATATGCTGTCATTTAAACTCCCTGTAGAGTTACTATTCTTCTGTGTCTGTTTCCATGGAAGTATCTGAATCTTTGTCTCTTTGAAAAGCATGAAGGGGAGCACGTATAGGTGAAGTTGAGCTGCTTGGGACCTCAGTTTTGTCAATCTTTTCAGATGGCCCTTAGAAGTGCAGTAGAAGGGCGTCACCTCTTTTATTCCATGGAAAACTGATTGCCAAAAGGAAAGTGAACGCTTTATGCTTTGTGCATAACACCTTTGCAGCTGCCTTTTGCCTCATAACTATTGCTGCCTCTTCATATTTGAATGACCAGGATGATGTGGGAGCTGAATGCAAAGAACGAGGTTTCAAGATCTCTCAGAATCTTGTGTAATATCAATCTACGGATAAATAGATGGTGTATATCATGTGACTCCCCGACTATCAGTAGCACATGAACAGTAGTACTGTGAGTGTATTGAAGACAGTTTTGATCAGCAGCAGAAAGTATAGGCAATTTTGTCTACTTTGTAATTAATGTTACTGTTTTCTTCTGTTGCTACTATATGAAAGGCACATTCAAACAGTACAGGAGGGCTATTTATTTTCCCCAATTAGGGCTAGTAGTAAAAAAGGCTACGCGGAGGGGTCTTTGAACAACATAAAGTGAAACTGGTTGAAATGAGAAATTTTCCCTGTCAAAATATGCTACAGTGCTAACTAGTTAAACAATTAAATTGCTTGGAAATTTCCAATAGAAAGGTCATCAGCACTTTATATGCAGATAAAACTGAAGTATACTATTCTTTTTATTACATTATTTACAATAGATAAATTTTGCAAATAAAATATTGAGGCAATGATACTTGAGATGATGAAACAAATCAAAATTTTGAATGCTTTTAAAGTTTTCCAAATGGTTTAAAATGATATTTCACTAAAATGACATATTTCCTGAAGAAAAATGTATTTTGACAAAATTATGTTTTGAAACTGGGAATTGTGTAAAAGAATGTTTTTCCTACTACCTGTAGTTAGAAGTGGTAGGAGTTCTAGAGCCTAAATTCAGTGTAGCGAGAAATACTACCAAGTCAATTAGAAACTTAGTTTATTTTAAAATGTACCTTTGAAATAATGGAATGTCTGGAGATTTTTTTGTTGTTGTTGTTTTCTTTAATCTATTGTATTTGAAGTGGGTTTGCTAAGAGCATGAAGGAAAGCCTTGGAAATAGAGCCAGTGTAAATACAGGTTTTGCTTGTTTAATTCACATTATAATTTATTCCATTCTTCATGTTCTTGATTCCATACACATTTGCCCATTTTGCAGTGATGGAATATTACTAAAAAGGTGGTTGATGCTAGAGATCTGCAATTTTAAATTTTCCTTGCTTATGTGTCAAACTGATTTGGAAATGAATTTTCTAGTTTCTTAATGAATATCACAAAAAGCTGGGTGTTTTTCCCCCAAAGAAAATGTACTTACCTCCTTCTTGGTCTATGACTGCATATATTGAATTTCTACTTACCCTAATGAAATTTCAGATGATACAGCTTTATAGTCTTGAAATACATATTCATCAGAATTAAATCCCTTTGAGATTGAGATACATTTGTGTTTTGTCTAAAGGTATTGTGCTGTCATCTGCATGTATGGTAAGATGGGAGTACAATTTTTTAATTGGAAAGTCTATTTACAGCCATAAAGTTGACATGCATAAAGAAAGCTTATATTTCAAAACAAAACATGCCAAACCATCAGGAGATGAAAACTTAGCCTAATGCATATATATAGGGTTTCTCTGAAATCTGCTTGCAGCTTTAGTTCTTCTGTGACAGTGCAGTAAACCTTAGATTTTTATTTTGTGTGCAGTTGGCAGTGTCAAGGCAAGAGATGTAGGCAGGTCATGTCCCACCTTCTTCCTCAGACTTCTTATTGCTCCTCCCGCTTCTTCTGCATCGGTCCAGGACAGAGCTGCCAGCCTTGCGAAGTGGCAGTGGCAGCAGCTGCAGTGGCTGTGGCACAGTATGCAAGTGTCTGGGCTCCTGTCTGGCACCTTCTTGGCAGGATCCAGTTTCACGCATGCCCTCCTCACCTCGGTCTTACTGTGTTTCTGTCCTTCAGAAATTTGCTGGCCCCTATGCAATTTTTCTTGGAAATGCACTTAGAATGTACAAATAATTTCAGAAGCAGATTTATCAAAATCACTGCCTGTAATAATTTGGTTTAAAAAAGTGTTGTGTGCCAAGTACTTGACAAAATTCATGGTCCATGCATTAATACGGAAGTACAACTTAGTGAATATTTTATTCAATATATCACTTGAAGCAAAATGGAATCAGTGTATCCACTGAGGATTATGAAGACCTACTGTACTAATGTGAGGAGGGAATACTATTTTAGGCCCTGATGCAACAGCAGAGTTGGAGCTCTTTAAGTTTTACAAATGTTTTGTAGCTTTTTAAAGTTAAATAGACAGTGATGTCTGCATGAGAAGACGCCACTTATTTTGTTAGCTTTATTTCTCTAATCATAATAGTGTAAAACTTCTTCAGCCTCCTGCACTGGAGGAAGCCTCTTCACTGAGGCATGCTTCTGATTGTCATGCCAGGTTTAGTGAGTGAGAGTTGCATTGAACACACCACATCTTTACCACTGTGCCCTGCTTGGAATTAATATGAAAGCAAGATATCACAATTTTTTTAATTTTTTTTTTTTTTTAAACTTGGCAAAGGTTGTTAGTCCTTATAGTGTTAATCTATGTACAAGTACAATTTGATACAGTTTCATTTCAGTTTACAGCTCATTTTTTAGAGTGCTTCAATTTACAGATCTATGAAGAATTTTATTATAAGCCTTTACCAAAATTCTTTTCCTATTTTTTCAGAATAACTTTCTGTATGTTTATTTCCTTTAAGAAGATTGTACAACTCTCCAGCAGACATCTTATACCATGATGAAATATACTGCTATCTTCAAGAGAATAGAGAACTTTTTTTGAGGAAAAAAAAAACCGACCAAAAAAACCCCCCCCACACCCCTTGAAGCTTTAAATTACTTTTCTTTCCTGATAGTCATGTCATTGTGCAAGACAGTGTTCAGAAAAAGTGTCCAAACCATGTTTTAATACAGATGCAGTTTTAATATTTGATGTTGTGATGTTTTCATTTAGTCACAACATTTAACCCACTTGGACTTCGGTCAGCATTTGAAGAGAGCCTACCAAGCTCTTGAAAAGAAATCTGAAGTCTGCCCACAAAACTCTCCTTTTTGCCAAACTATGGCTTCGCTGTTGACTGACTGCTGTGTGTCTTTCTGAAGCAGAATCCTCTCATACTGGAAGGGAGAAAGCATAACTTTTTGATTTCCTTGAAACTCTCATCAAGCAGGTTTAATTTACCAGAAGGGTACTCTAGGTAATGTGAAATTAGGCTTTATAGAAAACCTGGGGCACAGAGGCAGGCAGGAGAATTATTCATGAATAGACTATAATCTGTGATGTCCTCTAAGTAAGGAAAGAATTTGAGAATTAATGTGTTAGCGGTTCATCAGCATATCAAAAGTAAAAGGAGCCATAGCCTGGATTTCTTATCTCTTGACTCTGCCTAACATGCAGGCACACACTCATACACACACAAAGAACATGGTGACTTTGTAATTGCTCACAACTACTGTCAGTGCTGCCACAAACCCTTCCTGACTTTCTGCAGCTCTTCTGTACGAACAGTATTCCTGATCTGATAGTTGATGCACATTGTTAAGCAAAAGATTGGAGAGCTCTTTTAAGGAGGTAAATGCCTTCTTAAATTTATCTGCATGAAGCCTGTTGTTCCAGATCACCAGCATTTTTTCTCGAAATGTGGTTGTAGCAATGGATTAAGTCTCTCTGAAATAGATTATGTTCTGTACACAGTCATCTGAAGGCTAAGGGAATTTGTGTGGAATCTGCTTGAACTAGGTTGGGATGTATATTTTGGCAGTGAGACATTCATGAGGAACGTGAATAGCACATGTGCCAGAGCTCCTGATGTTTCAAAGCTCCAACACCAAGCAGGACAATAATGCTATTAAAAATATGTATTTTCTGTAATCCTTAAATCCCTTCTTAACTTAAATGAGGAGCTCCAAGTGAGGTAGCTATTCTTGGCAGTATATTCATAATGCTGAGTAGTGTAATATTTTCTAAAATGAAGGATAAATGAAAAGCCTGAACAAACTACGCAACTGAGAAATGCTGATCCAGTAAAATGTGCAGACTCACATTTTACTATGTATTTCAAATTACTTTCATCAATTCTGATGTACCTAATAGCAGAAGAGGCATTTCCCTTGTGCTTTACTATCAAATGAAAAAAGAAAAGTGTCACTTCTATAACAATATTATTATTGATTACATTAGTAAGGAAGCCCCATCTATGTTTAAGCCCAGGTTGCGCTTTTTACTCTGCAAAGTCGTAGTTAGAAAAGGTTCCTTTGGCTGACAACACTCTGACAAATGCAAGAGAGAAAAAGGTTGAGGAGGAAAGCAGGCTGTTATCATCACTCTGCAGGCAGAACCTGAGGCATAGAAAGGTGGCTTCAGTAGAAGAGCTATATATGTCGTTTGACCAGCCACTATAAAATTTCTTCCTTATCTGATGTTTTATGTGTCTCCTCAAATTTAACATACCTTTTCCTTCAATCGACTGGTCTTGCAACCGTGTTCTTATCTGGGATGTTGTTCCTGAAATAAAAATGGCAGTTCCTGAGTTTTAAATTGAATTGTCAATGAACCTGGAGTTCTTTGCCACAGAAATGTAAATGAGAAGTGCCTGTGTGAGCAGAAGATAAGGTCCATGTCTTCTGTGTGAGTCCACAGCAAATATTTCTCTGGCACTCACGTTACTTGTGCATTGCTCATTACGGTGCCAAAGATATTGGCAATATACAATTGTGGCAACAGTACATGAATAATGATAATCTTATCAAAACTTAATCATGTAATTAATTTCAAGGGGAAGAGCTACACCTCAGCAGTATCATTTAACACCAACTTTACCAAACTACTGAAATGCAATAATTAGTAGGTAATGACTCTCACCCAGTCCATGTGCTTTGTTCTGATATGAAGGTCAGATTTTCTTGACTGCTTTTAGTTAAGCTTTCTAGAACTGATGGTAAGAATGGTGGATTTAGGACTAGATCATGTTTTCTCTCTCAAGTATTGTTTTGTTATGAACATGAGACTGTCAGTTTTTTGGTTATTTGCATCTCATCTGTTTGAGTGCTTAAAGCTTATTTTTATGATGAACAGAAGTCTGGACCACTGAATTTAAAATATGTTATTGACTGGACTTGAATGGTGACTAGAGGTCCTTACTAATGAAATATCTATTAGTCGCAGTGAAGACACATCCTTTCAAGCATTTATAAACAGTATTTTTGTGCAAAGAATTACATGCATTGACAGAAGCAAAGACACGTGACCTCAGGCCCGTAAAGATAGTTGCTGCAGAAATTGGGGAAAATCCTAGTATTAGTATGAAAAGTTTCATGTAGCTTTGACAAATGATTAAGAATGTGCTGACAAGATTTTCATTTGCATACAGCAAAAATGTGAATGCTGATTTTTAGCTAAGTTTACAAATATAGCAGAAAAATGTGCTCACAGCAATCAGATAGTCCTTCAGCTTTCCACAAGCATGTCCATAAACATAATTCTAATTTATCCTGGACTTAGTCCTGCGGCGTACTGAGCACTCTGCCTCTGACTTTTTAGTGACCTTAAATGCATACTTAGCATAAGACCTGGAAGTTGTTTTAGGTGCGTATTTATAAATCTTTTTTTTGTGCTGAGACAGGAAGAATCTGAATAAATTCTTTACCATATGATTTGGAAAATGTGGGGAAAAAAATATTTTTTTAATGTATTGTTAGAGTTTGTTTTATGTGCATGTGCCTCTGCATGCATGAGTGGCCTACTGTGTCAACCAGGGATTAATCTTTTATTCACTAAAAGTTGTTTATGAATTTTTGGTGCTGCCAGATGCAGCACCGTGTGTGTGTGTATACATATATGCTGCAGTAATGTGGCCAAAGTGCTCATGCTGGCTTAAACATAAACTCTTGATAAGAGATGTGTTATAAGAGACTATTGATGAGCCCTAGTTCAAGACAACACACAAGGCCAGGTCTGGGGAGGAAGCTCGGAGGTCGGTTTTGTTCCTTTTCAAACAAAGGCATTTGTTTGTGAGGGTCAGAAATAAATGCAGAAGGAGTTTTGTTATTTGTTTTTAATTGAACATTTTTTAAAGTTCTAAGTTAGCACTGTTAGAACTGACGTGGATCTCGGTCCCGAACAAGCAAACCAATGCTAGAAGGGATTCTCAATATTTTGGAGAAATGTTTCAGTCTCTTGTCTCTCCAGAAAGAAACACTGGTATATTGAATCTTTTAACGGAATATATAAATTTTCACAAATTTTGGGGGAAAACTTTTCATCCAGACATAATTTCCAGTCAGAAGAGAAGAGGTCCATCACAAGTGACAAAAGGCTTTCAACCTGGATGGAGAGAGGAAGGTTCAAGTGTCTGAGTCATTAGAACAGGGATTGCACCAGGGCGTTTTGCAGCCCTAAAGAGTGCTCCTCCACGCAACATCAGTCTATTTCAGGATTGATTTCTCAGTCTTTTCCTCTTGGATCCCTCTGCTTTGTAAAGGGATGGCTCTCGCAGAATTCTCATTTCTCTCCTTCTTATAACTGGAAGATCAGAGTGCAAATGGTTCTTCCAAGATTACAAAACTAACATACTCATTTCAGATAAGACTATAACCACAATAAACTTCAATAAAGATACAGGCAGGATTCATTGTGTAATACTGTCACAGAGGGATTATTTATACTCAATGTTATTGTTGTCAAATTATTTCAGTATGAACATTATTTATTTGGCAAAAAATAACCACTATTTCAATCTGATAAGAAATTTTCACAGGGAAGAATAACTTTTGATAGGTGGTGTCTCAAGTGCTTTCAGCCTGGAGAAATGTTGCTTGCTGAAGGGGGTGTTATATAAAAATCAACATCACAATCAAGGATTTTTAGATAACAATCACTTAAAAACAGTATAAGCTTAAGGATTTTGTGTATATCTTGTGCAGTCACTACAGTTAGGACCTTTCATTTAAGCTTATAATACACACATTTCTTTGGAAAGAGAAAAAACTGTTGCGATCTCTCCTAAATAGATTTGCTGCCATTTTATCTAGTTACATATAATACAATTAGCTACCTCATATTTAAGAGCCCATTTTAATCTGATTTTCTAGATGGATAAATGGCATTAGAAGGTTGTACAAAGAAAGAAATGTATTCACAGCCTCATAAAAGAAAGTGATATAAGATAAGGCAATGTGGATACAACACTTGACTGGAAGTGGGACGTGACTTGTATTGCTGAGCAACCTTTCTCAAACCACTTTAGTGTAGTCTGTTTCTCAATTGTGAAGTGGAGATATAGACATCAAGCTCCTTTTTCAAAACAATATGTTAAATGGTCTACAAAAACATACTTCTTATTATCCTTAACAGCTTGTTATACCTCAAATTGGCCTCAGACTTCATAAACAGGAGTTCTTTGGGAGGAGATTAAACGTGAGATGCTGGATCTTCAGCCTGCTCTGTGATGTGCCAATAGCTCAACTTAGATGGAAAGCGGCTTAGAAAACCAACTAGGAATTCAAGTCGGGGAAATCCAGGGAAGCCATAAAGTTGGGGTGGCCCCCTGTGTACCAACCCTCTGTCTCATTTTTGTAAAAAGAACAGCCAAATTCTGTCAAAGATCTCCCAGCTTGGTGCACTGATGCCCACAGAACCCAGGAAGCAGAACAAAAACAAATCTGGTATAGCTCCAGTTTGACAATTGCATCTTTTACAAATGAGAGTGCTTTTTCAGCATATCAAGGGATTGTAGTACAATTAATTTAAAATTGAAATTTAAATATTGCTAAAAAAATAAGAACCTTGCTTTGCAAAAAATGTTTATATTTTCACCTGGCTGCACACTGGGATTAGAAGACAAACCTTATGTACTTATTTATCTTGCAAAAACGTTCTAGTAGACGTTCTAGTAGAGCATGCTCTGGGAGCAGCACTGAAGAGACTACTTCTGATATGGAAGATGCAGATTCATATGTCTATTCTGAATCAGGCAGTTCACTGCTAGTGTGAGTTTTTACAAAATGAGTAACCTTCAGCCAGTCTCTTTTCTGACCCGTTCTACCTCACACATATAATCACTGAACAAAGGGGAAAAACTGGCTTGACAGTCAGGTAAATGAAAGCACTGATGAGTCTTCAAATCTCTGTTCTGTTTGTTTTTATGACTTTCCCTCCAAGTTGCAAAGCCAGTCTCTTCCCTGCTGGCCTAGTGAGGGAACACCCCCTTCAGCAAGCAACATTTCTCCAGGCTGAAAGCACTTGAGACACCACCTATCAAAAGTTATTCTTCCCTGTGAAAATTTCTTATCAGATTGAAATAGTGGTTATTTTTTGCCAAATAAATAATGTTCATACTGAAATAATTTGACAACAATAACATTGAGTATAAATAATCCCTCTGTGACAGTATTACACAATGAATCCTGCCTGTATCTTTATTGAAGTTTATTGTGGTTATAGTCTTATCTGAAATGAGTATGTTAGTTTTGTAATCTTGGAAGAACCATTTGCACTCTGATCTTCCAGTTATAAGAAGGAGAGGAATGAGAATTCTGCGAGAGCCAGCAAGAAGCCTAAGTGATTGTGCTCCTTTTTTTTTTTTTTTTTTTAATATTGGATTTGATTCTCTACAGCTGCTATTTTAGATTGGCCTTGGCTCAGGTGAAGGGAACTGCAGGTGGAGGACTGCTCTAACTAACGGTGACTCTGTTCCTGGGAGGCCAGCAAAGGATGGCCACAGCATAACTTTGCTAGCTGTCTCCATCATCCTTACTGGTTA
Source organism: Aptenodytes forsteri (assembly GCF_000699145.1). Lineage (NCBI taxonomy): Eukaryota > Metazoa > Chordata > Aves > Sphenisciformes > Spheniscidae > Aptenodytes > Aptenodytes forsteri. The sequence goes on along the minus strand of NW_008796218.1, from coordinate 9,614,256 downwards.
TTATTCTGTCTTAGGGCTGCAGTAGGACAGTTCTGCTTCCTAATCCTTGGAACAGTGTTTTAAAAGTTTTAAAATTCTTCATTTTCATTTGACTGAGTGTTCATAAAATGTACCCTTTTTTCATCTGCTTGTTTCATGCTTCCAAAAGTAAACTGTATTTAGACCATAAACGAACCCTGATTTCATTGAGAAGCAAGTTCAGTCTTTAGCTACTGCCTGAATGTAATGAAAAAAACCCCAACCTACAAGTTAATGTGTTTGAATTGTTCAGCATAGAGTCTGACCTCAGTAAATTTACTCTAGATTTAGGTCTAACTTTATTAAATTATACATCAAGGTGAGCCAAAAGCCCTGTTTATTTGAAACTAAAATTTTCAATCTTGCCCAGAATCCTAATACATCATTTCAAATCTTATAAAAGGATCTGTGTTAAACTGAACACGAAGCATGAAGAATAAAGTTAAGCCATTTGTCATGCAAGGCACAGAGTGACTCATTGCTTTTGTACAAAGCATCACGAGAAGTTCCTTTACACAATCTACTCATGCTGATGTCCCTAATGCTGCGACTAATTTGTATGCTCTGTTGCTTACGCCGGGGCACTCTCTTGGGCACGAGTCAGCTGGTGCACTTTGAATCTTTACGTGCCAAGGTGAGAAAAGCAAGTTCGGTCTTCAAAATAATTTCCCGTTTCTGATGAGAATTGTTGGATAGTATTGGCTGCGTTAAGAAACTAGAATCTTTGAAGGGATTTCATAAGGCAATACTATTTTAAAAGATTTTGCTCTTTCCCTGCTGGAACTTAGTATTTACTAAGAGCCTTTCAAGTATGAAATGAGAGGATTTTTGTTAGTCAAAATAGCTGCTTTTTAAAGGAAGTTATACATGGAACACAATGAGATTTATAGCTATGAGAATAATGACAGCTTTCTGTGCCTAATACAGTTTTTCTGTTAGAGATTATAAAAGTAATACGTTATCTGGGAAAAGCTGGATTATCTGTCAAAAATACTATTAATATAGTCTGATAAAGTAGCCTGAATCAATTTACCCAACTGTTTTCATAGGAATGTTAATGTTACAGTTAAGGAGAAAAATTCATAGGAAACAAAGATTAAACTTTGGATCTTAAGTCTACTCTTAGTGACTACTTAGATGAAAACTGTCTCAATTCACAACAATCTAAGTTCATTCATCTCTTGAGTTTCATGGGTAGCTTTTACTTTATTTGGCCATTTTCAATTTACAAGCATAAGCCTTCTAATTCAACATATTACAACACTGATTAAGTTAACTGAGAGTGGTTCAATCTCAAAAAATATACAATATAACTTTTTACATTTACTAAATGCTGTCAAGTTATTGTTATCTGTCTCTGTCAATATGCGTCTTCTCTTTTCATATACATTGAAATAAGTAAAGAAGTTGCTGTTCTGTTAAAATTTCCATAGACAGTCTCTCAGGCAGGAAAGGCTGTTTAGTGTAAAACCTGGCAGTGTAGTGCTTTATCTTTAACGCGCTTCAGGTTCTCGTCACATTGAACTGCTTTCTTCCTCCTTTTGTTTGATTTGCACCTTAGAATAGACCCTACTGCCTGCCCTACAATAGGTGTAATATAGCTCTGAGGTTTGTTTAGACTGAAGAGCAACATGCAGTACAGTATGACTAAGATTCTTGATAGCAAAAATTTTTGGGACACTTTAATGCATAAGATTCTCAGACAGGATTCTCTCAGTAGCTTGTTTTTCCCTTTGATCATCCAACACAGGCTTTTGCAATGAACACACTATTCAAATTGTCTGTTTTAAAGAAGAGAAGGACAGTTGGACAGAATTCAAATAGTTTTCCTTAGAACATCTCACACACAATGTTTGGGTTTTGGGTTTTGTTCCGCGCCCCCTCTTGGAAGATGATTTGTCAATCCTTTATTTTTTCCTCTCCTTTTGCTAATATACATCAAAGACTTGATCTGACTGTCTGGCATCATACTTCTTTGTAGAACTGGAAGGGTCTTTTTTTTCCCCCCATGATTCCAACTACCTTGTGTCTGGGGTGAAAAATGAGCAGGTAGATGGACACACAGAGGCAGGTGGGTGGAGAGGCATATGATTTGTGCTGATACTGCTTTCACAGAACTTACCATCACGTCATCTAGTGCATTTCATCTTTACTTAATAAAGTCTGTGCTCAGGTAACGATTACAGAACTAAATTTGATTTCCAGTTACAACATTGTAGGATAGCTATGTAAAGTCTGTGCTAGAAGTTACTAGAAAACAGTGATAATCTACAAGTGTATTTTAGCAATGCCTTTCTTCAATAGATTTGCACACTTTTCTCCAGTGCTCCAAGGTGTGGCTAGTTATCAGACAACTCCAGTCTTCGGGTGTGGTGTTAAAGATGGCAAATCTTACTGAGAGCCCAGCAGTGCTCGGTGGTGCTATACAGCTTTGAATCATAGTCTGCATCAAGATTGATTACTGACACTTCATAAAAAGTCCCAGTTCTGATTCTTCTGATTCTAAGCACAGACTCTGAAGGAAATACTGTGTCCTTTAGTCAAAGAAACTGGTTTTGTGAAGCATATCTTTGAGATAGATTTTTTTTTTTAAACCAACTTTGTTCATCATTAGTTTTCCCATCCATATAATAAGCTCTGTTCTAGATTTATCCCTAAAGGCCAAATATTATTACCATTATGTAGACCTAATGTTCCTTTTATAATGAGAAAGTTTCCTCAAGGAGAAGATCATTTTGCAACATTCTGGAAGTCTGACTCCATATTAGCCCTTCCAAAGAAGAAAACTGCCCACAAAAATACTTATCTTGTGAACTTTGTCTGTTTTTTATTTTTTTAAACTCAGTTGTTCCAGTGAAACGCAGCTGTTTCAGTGGGTGGAAAGTGATGATGTGTCCACAGAACAAGAAGTGGTGGTGAAGAGCCTAGCCAGTGGTTTAAACTAAAGAAGTGGACGCAAGCCAGTAGAGGATTTATGTAACTTCATCGCCTTTTGTACTTGATACTAATTCCTTTCTTTGTGGTTTATAGCATTTTGAATTTTTTTTTTTAATACCGATATAGACTTAACGATAGAAAGAATAACTGCCTGGTTTAGTTTATTTGACTAACAGTTTATAGAAATGAGAAACAGATAGCAAGCTCTATTACTCAGCATGAAATGTTCCAGTTCTGAGAAAAGAAAACCGCTCGTTCATCTGTTTAACAACAGTTATCCAGTCCTGCTTTTCAGGAACACCCAAAACCCATCCTCAACCTCTTCAGTGTTTGGAATATGCAAAGAATGCAAGACTGAGCCTGGAGCTGGTGAATTCTCCCTTTTAATATCCTTACTTCCATGTTTGTAGATTTACCCAAGTTCAGCCAAATTCTACTTTCTGTGACACTCATTCAAATCCGGGTTAACTCCAAAAGTCTTGTTCAGGATTTACACTAGTTTCCCTGAAGGAATAAATTGGTCCAATAATATTTCAATCATAAGTAAAAAAAAACCCCAACACACCAAAACCTAAATAGAACATTAAGACTTAAAGTCATTGCATTTGTGGATTCAAAAGAATTAGTCACACAGAGATCCCTGAGAGATCTGAGATCTGAGACCTCAGATTCTTCAACCAAGTGTTTATTTTAGTTTTTAGGATTTTTGTCCAACATGTAGTTAATTTGCTGGCCCATTCCTGAAAATGTAAGGCTTCCCATTACAGATAACCTGGGGTTTAGCAAGCTATAATTTTGCAAATGCTACATTTTAATCTGCATGTCTTTTTCCTGCCAATTCTTTCCTTCATGCCTATGTGGTCTGACTTGATTCCAGAAGAAAAATCAGGATTGTATTATTTTCAGAGATTACATATCTTTTTTTTTCCCCCAAAGTTGGCCAGGATGCTATTGTTTTCTCCTGTGTTATGTGTGAGTGCAATATCATCCACCACCCTAAAATATCGCGTCATTTGGAATCCTGTTGTATAAGTAGTGAACCCTTTCTGTATTGCCCCTAAGAACTTTTTATAAAGAATCAAACCTCTATGGATATGGAAAAAAACCCATCTTTTTAACAAATATATTTGAGACGGGTTTATATTTATCTGAACTCCTAGGATCCGGGTAATTCTTCTGAGTTTCATAAAATATCTTAAAATAACTTTTTTTTTTTAATCCTCTCAGATCAATTGGCATTTGAGTTTTTCCAACTAGTTTAGGAGTTCTTTACTGTATCCTGTCAATATTAGGAGTCTTTATTAAGAAAGCTTCTATCTAATTTTTCTTCAGAGGAACTTTTTTTGGAGGACCTTATTCTTTTATGGTCAGGTTTTCCCAGTAGACACTTATTGCATAAATCTTCTTGCTTTTGGTTAGTGATGCAGGAAATCGTGATGTAGCCTTGAGGTTCAACCACTTCCTGTTCTTCCAGGACTATGTTCTAAAATGCAACCAGAACTTTAAAATTATGTCATTATAGGCATCTATATTCCTTGAGAAAATTCATAACTTGCTAGGTTGCAGGAATTTGGTAGGCTATAGAAGTGCAAAATATGTCTGCATTTCTGTGTTCATTTGTTGCTACTGGAAAAGGGCATGGATGTGTTCCAACCTAATGGCTATCTAGAACTCAGACAAATATTTCAGGTTCTGGTTTTGCAGCAGCCAGAAATTTGACTTGTAATAACTACCTACAGTTGCTCACAACTCCTTCCTTAAATAGTAGCTGTTGGATTTGGTGTTCCTTGTGAATCCCTTCATTGTTGGGGGAAAAAGCAGGATTGACTCACCTGGAGACAAGAACTTACTTAACGTGCAAATGCATCACAGATGGGTCTACAATGATGACTGTTGGAGGAATGATATTTAGGGATATGAAAGCAGCTAAATTCTTGTTAGCTGAAAATAGCAACTCTATACTTTGCGAACACGGATTCATTTCAGTTGGGCTTCTCAAGAAACATTCATGATGAAGTGTGTGTCAGACAAGAACTAAACTAGATTTGCAAAAATCAACATATGTGAAAGGTATATTGATCATTGTTGAATAGCTTTTATCTAGTTAGTCGTAAAGTATTTACACTTACCTGTAATTACTTAATCTTTCTTCACCTGAATTGAACGTATTTTTAAAGCTTTTATCCAAGGGTGTGAGTTATGATACTACAGCAGCAGTGTGCATCTGACAAGAGAATATGGAGCTAGTGTAACTTGTACAATAATTTGCAATATTTCTGTTTTTCTAGAAAAGCTGTCCTTTTTAAGAACTTTCAGATAACCTCCTAAGAGCCCTTTCAATGGGAATTATCCTGCTTTTATATAACGTACAGTAGTATTTTATTTTGTATGAGATGGTATAAAGTCACCCATTCTTCAGTCAAAGCTTCCACCAAAATTGGGGGTTTTATTGAGAATTAATTAGTGAGATATGGATAAAAAGTCAATTGATATGGTCCTGAATAATTGAGACAACCTTTCTGAGAGATAAGTAAACAGTTTTATTTCTTTATTTTACTGTTGCAGGAATAAGGCAGACACAATAAATACAGTTGATGGCCAAGACAGAGTTGCAGATTAGGGATTTCTTGATGCTCGAGTTAAGTGCATTAAATTGTATCAAGTGGAAGTAGAAACCGTGCAGTGCCAGCTTAAGCCTAGACTAGATCCCATGCTTCCCAATGCTTCACGTTAATTAAAATCTCTCAAAGTAGTAGCTGTACACATTGTGTTTAGTTACACAGATTCTATGAAGCGTTAAAAAAGTTGAAGTCTATTAATGGCTTTATATTTAAAACTCATTAACCATTACCCTATTGACAGCTAAATAGAGTTTCTCAGCACTCCTCTGGGCCAGTGCCCCTTCATTCTGCCACGGAAAACCAGAAATGTTAGTTGGCTCAGCTAAAAATGTTTGGAAATGCTGGCAGTATCATTGGGTGAGACAATGTGGATGCCTGCTCACTAAAGCAGATCTGGTCAAACTATAGATATTACCACTTTTTCAGAATGTAAAATAGTATTTTTTGTCAAAATACTTGTTTAAAGTTTTATTCACTGCCAGAAGATTTTTTTTTTTTAATTATTGTAATCTGGTAAAACTGTGTGTGTTATTAGAACCAGAATTCTGAAAAAGCTCCTTCAGAGTTGAGTCTTTTTATAAATTGATAAATACAGCTTCTTTCTCAAAATGGTAAGGTTTATAATTTATTGCCTGAATCTTGACCCAATGTAGTGAGAATTGTGGCTTCATCAAATGAAAGTAGACCACTGAGGAATTTTGAAGAGAAATTTTGCAATATCACAGTATTGCCTGTTTCCAAATAAAACTTGGCAGCTTCTGATGAATTTTCTTTGAGATCTGATGAACAGAAGGCTTAAAGTACAATCCATGAAGTACATATGTAGTGAGAAAGCTATTTTGTCACAGGCACCCTTGAGTAAAATCCTTAGAACACCACCAGGTCCAAATCAGCCTCTCTGGTTTTGTGTTGACTTATACCACTTAAACCTTTCTGTTAAACATCAATCAAACAAAAAGCAAAAATGTGTGCAGATTGGACTAAATAATGGTCTCTGAATTATAAATGATTATGATTCATATATTACCTCTTTTGACCTGGAGATTCTTTTGATGCCTGAAGAATAATACTGTTTAAACAAAGGTTAGTTTAAAAAACAAACAAAAAATAAAAAAATTGAAACCCCTTCTTCTCTAGCATGTTCCATCTGTCCTAACCAGTTGCTATAATGTAAAAAAAAAGTTGAAATTATGCATCTTTTATTATTTTCAGTTCATTAACATTTACAGGAAGCTCCAGTAATCAGGATCTACAAGAAAGGTTGTTTGCAGCCACGCTCAGAAGGAACTAACTTCTGTTCACCTAGAACTGAAATATTCTTCTGCCTTTATTTTGTGGGCTTTTTGTTTTCATTTCAGTGGGTGATCTGCACATTATAAATAAATTTACCAAAGTAGTGCTGAGCTAAGCAGAGAGCATTATAAATAATCCCACTGAAGGAAAACATGAGCTGACAAGACATATTCGAGTCATTGGCTATGTATGTCCTTATCTTTTCACATTCTTCTCTTTGTATTTCCTTAGATCATAGATGAAGAAGAAACGCAGTTCATGAGTAATTGTCCTGTTGCTGTTACTGAGAGCACACCAAGAAGAAGGACACGTATTCAAGTGTTTTGGACGGCTCCTCCTACTGGTACAGGCTGTGTAATTCTGAAGTAAGTATTTTAAAGCATATTAAACTAAGCATTAAAGTAAAATTCAGTTAATAATAAATCAAAGGTTAGTTTAAAAAACAAACAAAAAATAAAAAAATTGAAACCCCTTCTTCTCTAGCATGTTCCATCTGTCCTAACCAGTTGCTATAATGTAAAAAAAAAGTTGAAATTATGCATCTTTTATTATTTTCAGTTCATTAACATTTACAGGAAGCTCCAGTAATCAGGATCTACAAGAAAGGTTGTTTGCAGCCACGCTCAGAAGGAACTAACTTCTGTTCACCTAGAACTGAAATATTCTTCTGCCTTTATTTTGTGGGCTTTTTGTTTTCATTTCAGTGGGTGATCTGCACATTATAAATAAATTTACCAAAGTAGTGCTGAGCTAAGCAGAGAGAATTATAAATAATCCCACTGAAGGAAAACATGAGCTGACAAGACATATTCGAGTCATTGGCTATGTATGTCCTTATCTTTTCACATTCTTCTCTTTGTATTTCCTTAGATCATAGATGAAGAAGAAACGCAGTTCATGAGTAATTGTCCTGTTGCTGTTACTGAGAGCACAAGAAGAAGAAGGACACGTATTCAAGTGTTTTGGACGGCTCCTCCTACTGGTACAGGCTGGGGTCTTAAGTAAGCATTAAAGTAAAATTCAGTTAATAATAAATCTAATATTTATTAGATAACTACTGGACCAGTAATCAGGATCTACAAGAAAGGTTGTTTGCAGCCACGCTCAGAAGGAACTAACTTCTGTTCACCTAGAACTGAAATATTCTTCTGCCTTTATTTTGTGGGCTTTTTGTTTTCATTTCAGTGGGTGATCTGCACATTATAAATAAATTTACCAAAGTAGTGCTGAGCTAAGCAGAGAGAATTATAAATAATCCCACTGAAGGAAAACATGAGCTGACAAGACATATTCGAGTCATTGGCTATGTATGTCCTTATCTTTTCACATTCTTCTCTTTGTATTTCCTTAGATCATAGATGAAGAAGAAACGCAGTTCATGAGTAATTGTCCTGTTGCTGTTACTGAGAGCACACCAAGAAGAAGGACACGTATTCAAGTGTTTTGGACGGCTCCTCCTACTGGTACAGGCTGTGTAATTCTGAAGTAAGTATTTTAAAGCATATTAAACTAAGCATTAAAGTAAAATTCAGTTAATAATAAATCTAATATTTATTAGATTAAGAACTACTGGAGTTCTCAGATGCTTTTTTCTCCTTTGATACACTTGACCAAGGATAGTTCTACTTGCACAGTTAAATGTTAGCATCTTAAAGCTTAAGTGTTTAAAAGTTCTCCAAGCCTTCAGTAACCATTGAATTGGTAACCCTAATTGAACTTGGTAGGTTCTCAGCCATTTATTTCACCTAAAAATCTAAAAATTTTTATTCTTTAAGATCAAAATTACATCCATCTGGTTGAGATTTGGGTGAAAAACGTGATCTTAGTTGAGATGAATAATAGGAACGTTCTGTAGAGTCAGGATTTTCTAAATGGACCTTTATCAGTAAAACCAGATTTATTTGTTTAAAGGTGAATGCTTTCATTTTAGAACTGGTGATCTTTTACCAATATTTGCCAATTATTTCTACAGTCTATTTCTAAAGCATGTGTATTCATGCTTTTTCAGCAATAGACAAAGGTAAGATTACGTAGGTGCACTTTGCTTTAGGGCCACTCATTTGCCTGTAGAAACCTTAAGTCACTTCTTACTATGAAGAGTATCGGAGGAAACTGCTAGAGAAACGTTTTCCTCTCTCCTAAGATTTTGCTTGTCATATTTAATAGGTCAAATTGCAGATTGGTCAAATTGGTCAAATATGCATGGACAACTGGGATTTCTTTGCTTGCTTTGAATCTGTGTCTGGGATAAGCCTTTGCAATTGCTAAGATGTGCCCTGCAGTAGACCAAAGAATTTCAAAGAGTCTTACCAGTACTGGGGATGCCTTTAGAGACACAAAATACCTCTAGGCTTTCAAGGAGATGCTAGCACAAAGGTTGGGCTGAAGGTAGTTCAGGCCAATTCAGGAAAATGCGTTGTTAAAATTGCAACTGATTTCTGAACAGGCTGCAAAACTGCCACCAGCAAAACTGGTCCACGGCTGCCCTCCTCTCACCCTGTGCTTCACTCCCTTCTCCTTTTGCTGATTGGCACAGGATACAAACACCCTCCTCTTCCACATCTGTGAGGGTGATCTAGTCCCAACCCTGACATGGGCTGTGGAACAGTCTCAGAACTTTGGCAGTGCACTTCTACCTGCTGCCTCTCAATATCAGTAAAAGAATTTTGTTTAAGATCATCTGTTTTAATGTGCACCAAAGCAGTTCAAGAATACACTTGCAGTCTTTTCTTAAGCCAAGGACAGAGAAGCGTCATTGGACTGCAGCAAAACTGTGAAGCCTGCTGCTTGCTGGGTGGCCAGACAGGTTGTGTGTTAAGGTTTATATATGGAATTTTTCAGGAAGCAATCAAGAAGATCCTTTCAGTGTTGCTAAGCTGTTTATCAGTAAAGCTATTTGGTTTTCCCCTCAGGACTGCCTCCCTCTTAGTTGTATAACAAATATTGCTTGAGGCACTTACTACTTCAGTGGTGTAATAAAAAAGTGATCATGTTTTATACACCCTATTAAAGAGATGAGATTTAAAGTTTAATCCAGTAATGATGTGCAACAACACAAGTTGATGATGGATTTTTTTTTTTTTCATTACTGTCCTAAGTAGAATTGCCATTAAAAAAAAAAAAAAATTAACCAAGACCTATACTTTTCTCACTGAAACGTAAACTTTTGTGGCTGAAGTTGGTTCAGGGGCCCGCCTGGGTGTTGTCAGCAAAGGAATGTAGTAAAGTACCACCAGCTGCGTTATACACACAAAAGTATGAAATTGTCACTGTCTTAAAGAATGTATAGATTAAATCAGCGGCATACAACCTTCTCAGACTGCTGGTTGTACATCAGTAGTGCCAACAAAACAACGAAGTGCTAATATAGAGTTAGATTAGCTGACTGGCACCAGTTCCCATAATCTGTTTGGGCAGCTAAAAGAACATCTTAGAAATTGAAGTTCATGGGGAAAGAAAAAGTCTTTGGTGTTATAACTGCTTATTCACAGTGTGTGCGGGTATCTTAGATGTGTGTGTGCTGGTGAAAGTGAAAGGAAGTTGTAAGTACTTTCCAGTAAAAATTATGTGAAAAATACAAGCTTGCTCCCAATGGTTGCTTTATTGACCTCAGAGGGTAACTACCTACTCCATTCCCCAGGACATTTCAAAGAAAGAATGAAACAGTCAGCATTATTACGAGTTGCTGATGCCAGAAATTAACATCATAATGTGGCATTTGTTTGCGCTGCAGTGCAGTCCTCCATGGCACCGTGCATAGCAATCACTGATGTAGTTTTGGCATTAACAACACTTACATTTTTTCTTCTGTATGTAAAGCTTTGACCACATCTGAATTAGGGTTTACAGTCAGCATTCTTTATAAACCTTATTTATGGTCAGCTCCCATAGAATAGCATAGAAATGTTGGATGCAATTTTCAAAATTATTCTGTCATTTGTGAGAGCTTTAATGATATAATAAAAACAAAAGTCTAAAGGCAGTTATTATTATAAATAGTTAAGTCCAAACTCATCATGGAAAAATTCTGAAACCTTGAACTTTAGAGGAAAAAAAGCCCTCTGTATTTTTCTTTTTTTCATGTGTGATGGAGTGCAAATAGTTTTTTATTATCAATACATATTTGTTTCAGTCCTTGGAGACTATGTGATCATTTTCTTTTAGAATTTGCAAAACAGAATAGCAGCATTTTGGAGCCTGTTCTGAATCATAAAGATATACTTCTTCCTTCTTCCTAAACATAGCTGATCCATAAAAACATATTATTGTTTTAGTGTCAAATATTGGGGTTTTTTAGATTTATAATGGTATAATTAAGTACAGAGGCTCCCAGGAAGTTTGCCTTGGACTAGTACTGAGGTTTGGGAACATTTTTTTTTCTTTCATGGTTTGTTAAGTCTGACACCTTTGATAGAAACACTTGATTGCCCACATTTAGCAAGTAGTCTTCTCAATGCTTTCTAGGCATAGTGCATGTGATCAGTTTGGTTGTGAATGAGCACAAAATGACACAGACAAATGGTAGTCTGTAGTTTCCAGGTTCAGCAAGGGATGCTAAATCTTTTGGCGTGAGCACATATGTGTGTAATGCTAGCTTTCTGGGTGACTGCAAAATACAAAGTTTAGGAGAATTAACATATATTTGAATTTGACTTATCATCACTACTTAGCTTTCTAAAACATCTTTCTGTGTGAAAACTTAGAATTGGGAAAAAAAAAAGAGGGAGATGGATTAACATATGATGCTGCACTGTAATTGCTTAGTCGAGAACAATTCATCCATTCTCTTCGTTCCCACTAAGTGATGACGGTGAACTAGCCGAACGGTTCGAATCCTTCCAGGCTCTTTATTGAAACTGCCAGTGTACTGAATGTACTTCTGGGATGCAAACAATAGCTGAGGCTCTATTTGTCCAAGTGTTTAAGCCTATGCTTGAGTCTCACTGAAGACACAAGACAGAAGACTTTGCTTAGATGTTACGCATTGCTTGGGATACCCTCAAGCTTTAAGCCCTCTTTCTACTTGCCTGATGTATGCTAGGAACACTGTGCAGCTAAATCCAATTATAGGAAGGTACACAGACTCCAGCATACCAGCTCTTAAAATGATTTCTGCAGATGCATGAAACGGAGAAACAGCATATCACTTTGGGGATGGCCCCAGACACTGCAAGACAATTTTAAGCACCTTGATTTTTAGAATGACCTAATGGAAATGGAATGCACCGTCGGCTGCCAGATAGTGTAGTCGGCCTCATCACAGCCCTAGGTACTTGAATAGAAAGTTTTGCTACGTGGAACAAAGTTGTTATAAAAAGATAAATCAACAGAACGCACTTCGATCTTACTCAGCAATAAGGATTCACTTGGCTGCCTCAGCATCTGTGCTAGCTTCAGAAGCTACCCAAATATCAGCATGGGCAGGAAAGTGCTTACAACAATATCTTTCTTGCTTCTCTGGTTAAAGATATCTATTTGGACCATTCTGAGCTGTCATGCTGTGTGCAGTCTACTTGTTTTCTTGTTCACAATGCAACATTTAATCTTTCTATCCCTATTTACTTTCCCTTGTTCCTTGTGATTGATAGGACACTAAGGTGCCATGTGGCAATATGGGAGGACCAGGTAATTTCCTTCATCTTCTGATAAAAGTTTCTGTTCTAAAACTTATTTACTAGATTTCTGGGCTCTTCAGAATGCATTTGCTTTCTAGAATCTTTGAAAACCTACTGTTAAAACTTTCTTGAGAGATATCTATAATTATTTTTGCTATGTGCAATTTATATAAAAACTAATTATATAGACAATTGAGCAGTGACAGAAGCTGGTGGTGTTTATATCACCATGTGGAAGCGGAGAAATTTTCAGGGGTTTGAATCAGTCTGTTTTAATATTTTGTATATGTGAGTCTGAAAACAGTTTTAACTTTTTTTTTAAACTTTTTTCTGCATGTAAACTGCCATTCTTGGTTTAGTATGTTCTACTTTTCAGCAAAAGTAGAACAGCACCACGTGCCTTTTTTTTGTTTTAATATGACAGCTAATATTCAGAGGCTGTGCTTAATTCTGTAAAAAACCCAGCTAATGGAGGTTTATCTGGTTTAACAAAGAAAGTCTTAAATATGGATTTCAATAAATGATTTACAGCATTGACAAAAAAAGACAACAAATGTTTATTAAAAGTTTCTTAGCAGTGATGGAGAATCATCTCTTTTAGGCTGTTTTTAGCCCCAGATTTCTAGATCCGACTGGTTAGTTGTACTCCTCAAGATAAAGTGTCTCTGTTCACCATCGTACTGAACAGGCAGGTAAAGGTCTGACCCATGTAATTGATGGAAAATACAGAACAAAACAGTTTTCTGCAAGTACTTTTAGAATTTTGTAATATAAAACAAGAGTAAGGAAAATTTTGTAAGTTGTCTTAGCTTGTCACATATTAAAATTTCATGGTCGCGAGAATCTTGTTAATATCCAAACTGATTAAATCTGTCAGCTGGTGTAGATCTCATGAAGAGTCAAGTATTGCTAGATGGTAATTACCTTTTCCTCCTTTAGCATTTGGTGATTTTCACTGAGTCTGAGATTAATTGTTAATGTAGCAAATGATGGCCGCATGCAGATAAGTTATATTCAATTTACCATTTAGAAAAGAAACCACAGTTCTCTGATTGGCTCATGGAATAAAGGAGTTCTCAGGCAATGGATGTGTCTTGTGTGGTAAATGTAACAAAAGTTCTTGCTGACAAGTTAGTTGTTTCTGCTATACATATCATGCTTAAACAACCAATAAATTAAAATCTGGTATCTGTAAATAGTGTGTCTGTATTACTTGCAGAAATCTACTGTATTTATCATAATGTCTCTGCTGTTTGTTTCTGGAAATGTTTTCTTCAGGGAAATGTTTTATAATTTTTGAGGAAAAGTGTGTGAAACTTATTGTTTTTCTGCATACATAATTATCTTCATTATTTTAATTACATTGTTTTTTGTTTGTACGTAGTCAAACAAAAAAAGAGTAGAGGAATTTTAAAGAATTGTGGTCTTCCAAATATTTAGTATATCAAGTATGTATTGGCAAGGACTTTTAGGTAGTTGTGCTATTGTAGCAAAGCTATCATACCTCAAGGACAATTTCAATTCTAGTCCATGGGTCTATGCCTTGGATATAATACTCAGTTTCCAACCTCCGCGTGGATTCTGGCAGTCCTCTTGCTCTCGAGCCTTCAAAACTCTGAGGGTGAATGAACTCCAGCTAGAGCTTTTTGAACATGTACTTTTTGATTTCTTGTAACCTCAAGCATTCAGGTTACTTGGCATCTCATGCTGACTAAACACTACACTGAAATGTAATGTTGGAAAGACCAAAAGAAGAACCAAATGCAAAGGAACCAAATGTCACAAAACCCCATGAGTTCATAACTACATATACATATTGAAACTGTCTTGATACGCAGCCAAATCTCTTCTCTACACTCAAAACTCATGGTGAGATCCAACCAGGGCATCCTTGGGCCAGACACAGAGCAAAAGGCATCTGGATCACAAAACACAACGAGATCCAACCAGGGCATCCTTGGGCCAGAAACAGAGCAAAAGGCATCTGGATAACAAAACCCACAAAACACAAGAGCAGCTCTGTGGTCTGTAAATATATGACCAACTTATTAACACTGCGTTAAGAAAAGTGTTTATCAGAAATGCCAAATTGAAATGGTCAGAATTAAATGCATTTCAGAATTAATCTCTCTTGCTAAAAGTGTTGATATTATGATTCTCTATCACAAAAAGAAGTGGCAGAAATTTATGTCCTACCAGAAAGAGATTCCAGTTGTCAGTGAGCTACAGAGTGGGTCTGCGTCAGTGCTGCTTCTGAAATTACTGCCAGCCATATAAAAGGAACATCTGATAGATGATCACAGACTTGAACTTTAAAAACAATAAAGAAAAAAAGAATGGCGTACAGTTACAGCTGACAAATTTGTGTGTTACTTTTCCTCATCATACAAATTCCTCATCAGTATCTATGAGGTGGCAGAGGGAGAAGTGGGGCAAGGTTTTAAGTTATTCAGGTTACTAGACTAAGGTGATTAAGCAGTATAAGTAGATTCTTTGCTCCTTTCTGATGCTGTCACCGCTAAAACATTTTTTTTCGTTGCTAGGCTGTACTTACCCCAATATGTGCAATTTTCCTTGATTTGTCGGGATACTTACCTGAGTAATATATAGCTCAAGTCTTTTTCCATATGCTTAATTAAGTGTTTCTTTAAATGCTTTACATGGGATGTATTCTTTAAATGCATCCTATTTGTTACAAAACATGAAGTATGATGATTTTTACATGCTCTTTTAGGATTCCTGAATACTTGTGGGTTGTATTTCTTGAAAAAGAGATTCATGCATTTGTACTTATTGAAAAATCACACTGTTTATTTTGAAGCAGATGAGCTGCTAGTACATAGTTGAAGAGCTATGAGGAGTTCGCTACAAAATTATGCCTCTAAATATTCAAAGTGTAAAAACAAACAACAAAAAAAATCCCTGCTTGTTTGAATTGGCTATTAAGCTTGCTATTCACTTTTCCATTTATCCTTTCAGTCTTCCTGTGTGATTACCCACATACTTACATGTCAACAGTTTTACCTGACTGTTTATTAGAATACTAATACTGGAGCAATTGAACACAGTTATAAAGCGTTTACTGAAAACTTTCCATTATGACTAAATATAATGGCCAAGAAAAAATAGAGAACAGTCTGCCTTCCTTGCTTAGCAAGAGCTCTCAGTAACAATTATATCCTGTTTATGGAAAAATAGCAGATAACCCTTCTCATATTATAAATAACATATTGATTTTTCCCAGTAGAATTAATGAGTCTTCTGCATGCAGAGAAATGATCAAAATTCCTGTACTAATAGTTTAAAAAAAAATAAATCTGTATCTTCCAGTTAACTACCACATGACAACAGCAGTGGCTTCTGAGCTTCATTTTTGATAGAGATAATAACAGTATAGATTCATATTTCTTTGTGCATAGCTTAAATAAAATATTTTATGTAGACACTTTATGTATTTCTACACAATTAAGATAGCAATCTAAGATATCTCTACACATCCTAACAGTCCTTAGAACAAATACAACCTTTGATATATAGAAAATGTACTAATTTTCCGTATGCGATTCTTCTGACCTGCTTTCATTTTTCCCCATTCTTCAGTTTTAGGAGTTGATGTTACAGAAATGTGCACAGCTTTAAATGGCTAGGGACATAGATTGGAAGTGAGTAGATTTGGGTCCATTCCTGTCTTTCACACTGGGTTGTCATATACAGCCCAACTCATTTTTCAATGCCTCTGTTTTCTCAAAAGCAACTAGAGGCCAGTGACTCCTTATAAACACTGCAAGATAGAAAAGACTACATGTTAGTATTGCACTATTCTAATTCCTTAAAAGTAATTTAAATGTTTTCTTCATCCAGCTTTTTTTTTTAAACAAAACAAGTAGGAAAAAAATATAAACTTTGCAATGTTACTAACTTACAGCCCTGTATTTCATTTTTTAGGCTAAACACCCACAGAGAGTTTACTTGTATTACAAAGGAAAAATAGCCTTCTGCATTTCTATACAGCTTCTATATTTATAGCAGCTCTAATATTAGATTGTAAAAATGCATATTTGCATTTTAATATATACACTAGCAGCCCCCTGGATCTACTGACTAAACACACTTACATTCAAAACAAAAATCCGTTTCACTTTCTCACAGATATAGTATTTTTTCTTTAACTTCACAATGGGAGCACTTTAATTTGGAAAGTGTTGTAAATGGATTTTCTTGTAATTTTATGTTCTTCTGAATAATCTTTTTTTTACAGCACAATTAATATTGTAATCCCATAAAATCTGGCTGGATTCATTCATATGCTGTTTTGTTGGGAAAGGCATAGTGTTGCAAAGCAGCTTAATGGTTTTGCTACTGAAAGATGAGGTTATTCCTTGAGGAGTGCAAAGCAATCAAAAAACAATGTGGGGAAAAAAAAAACAGAGTAAGGAGAGGATGATGGTCTTTCCTCTAGTGGTAGGGGGAATATAGTTATGGCTTTATTATGAAAGATTTAAGACATGTAAGGAGGGAAGTTCTCTGAAGTATCTTGCACTAGAATCTGATTTTGTCTGAAATTTGCTCCCAATAAGTGTGGAAATAAAGCAGTAAACTCTGATTTCTTTCTGGTTAAGTCTCTAGCAGAGTCTGTATTTTCAAAAAATTAAAGTAGTGGGATAAAAAAAAAAAAGACTCCATAATTTTCTTGTTGTTTGCTGTTTGTAAATGAAAATCATTGTTAATTTAGGAGCCCGACAGCTGTAGAACATTTGCTATTAGGCAGCAGCTGTCAGTAGCACTCCAGTTTATTTTACAAACAGATGTTTAATTTGACTTCAATGCCATTGTCAATTTTTGAGGGAAAACAAAGAGAGGAAAGGAACAGAAATAATCATGATAGTCATAATTTGATTTCCTTTCAAAACATCAAGCAGAGTCACTATTGATGACATCAAAAGTGTTTTCATTTTTTATTACTGAATGTTTTAAATCTTTTTTTTTAAAACCGCGTGAACTGAAATTAAGCTTTCTCAATGCATGGTGACTCATGTTAAGGAAGTGATTTGTCTTATGTCAGGAACTGAGGCCATTATTTTAATGTAGTATGCTACATTTTTAAAATATGTATTTTATTTATGAATCAAAATGTCATACTATTTCTACAGTTTACAGATAAAGAGATTTTTGTCTCTATATTAAAATCAGGGCACCAGTGGGCCCACTGTCATACAAACATAATGTTTACTGTAGTATAATAGTATTCTCATTTCACATCAACAAAAGCGAAGGGCAAATTGGGTCCGGTAATGGTGAAATGAGATAATGAAAAAGCTAAGTGATGGAATATGGTTCATTTTTAATTTTAGTAACAATGACTTTATCCAGTATGTGCCCAGTGACTAGGAGGCTTTAATTAAATGTGCTGTTAGAATATCTTGGCAAGATTCTCCGTTATTCAAAATGTCTATAGACCCAGACAAGACAGTTGAAATTAGCAGTATATAGTCTCAATCCTACAACACTTTGGCAATTCTTACATCTTACAAAGTCTAGTTTAAATTAGTCATAAAGATGGCACATCTTACTGGTCATTTGCTCCTTCGTAATACAATCTATTCAGGGATTTCAAGACTGTGTTTCTATGACGGTATATAAGTAAACCTGAAGTTAAATTTAAGAAGCTATACTGGGTGTGCTGTTGTGTATGAAATTTTCTATGTTAGCTAAATTTTTCTAGCATGCGGAGTTCAATATTTGCTGAACTGTGCATGCCCACAAAAATCTAGAACAGCTCTGCATAGCACATTTTACAGTTAAAATTTCAAGCACAGCTATATTTCAGTATGAAAGGCAAATGGCTGAATTAAGTGTCAGATTCTGCCATCCTTATATTGAATAGTATTTACATTCTCATGTGGATTTAAATATATTAACTGGAGACTATCTAAGAGTGATGTATTATATAAATAAGGGTCTCAGAACCTGAATATGGTATTTATCTTGATTCTTTTTTTCATATGAAGCACCACAAAATCAATTCTGATTTGTTTCCTTAAAGGAGCAGCTACATGTATTATTGCAATTCTTTAGAAATAATGAAAGGAAAAAGACACCTAGGAAAGGAATTGTTCTTCATGTAAACTGACTGTGACTTGATTCTTGTTGTCTTTCTATTTATCTGGTTTGACAATTTTTTGAAGGGATTTGTGAAAGGATTGAAATATTAAATTCAACCAATAATTGGGTAGGCCATTCTTTTCTTTTCCTTGCAGTAATTAGGTACCCACTTTTTCTATCTTTTCTGCTTCATTAGATATGCATTAAGTATCTTTGCTATCTGAACAGCAGCAGTCTGCTTTTTGCAGTGCTTTCCTGAAGAAATGGATTTGTTGCTCAGTCAGTTCACCACTTCAGCAAAATGTCGTTTAAAGTCTTGCAATGCACCAGAAAGCACACTTGATTTCTTTAATGGTTTCTGGGTTTTCATTTGCTGCAGAAAGGATAGGGTTGCAGACATAGGGGCCTGCGTCTAGAGAAGGAGTCAGCTCTGTTCGTTAGGAGGATAATGAGCTTGACGCTCGCTCACTGCACAGACAGTGCATGTAGCCTGGTGATACCCTTAATATGTACCAACAACTCGTTTAAGTTCTACAGATTTCCTATCATAATGTTTCTTCCCACAGATTTCTCTGAAAATGGAATATATGCTTGTTCCGTACATAGAAAAAAAGGTGTGCTCTCTCATGCCACGATTGTCTTGCAATTATTTGCTGAAGTAAAGATGTGATGAGACAAGGAACTCTTATACAAAATAGAAAAATGTTCCACGCTGCAGAGTTGATACTATGTATTGAGGTACCACCACTTCGTGAGGGTTCATAAAGAAATTCTCTTGTTCATCACAGTTACTTTAGATAACAAATACTAATGAACAGGCATTTAATTTCTCTGAGTAAATCATGGACAAAGCATTGTCTTCAATATAGTGAAGAAACACAAATAGCTCTTTATTCTTGCCAGTTTTATAGTAGTAGTCTATATTTCTGCCACACATAGTTCTACTCACAAAGTACTAAATATGTTCAGGCAAGTAAATAAAATAAAGCCAAACTCATGAAGAGGAGGCAAATTTCACAGATACTCAGATATGTGTTTTCTGCATTGTCTTTATTGGTAAGCAACTTGGCTCAGCAAGAAAAGTTTTAAGTGCTGTCCTTTATAATTTTCTAGTTTTCCAGTGGCTACTCATGCATCAGAAGAAATTCAGGCTGTGATTCTCTTCTGATTAAGTGAAACTGAAGTTGGTAATTCATTTCAGTAGAAGGTCAGTCAGTTCTCGATAGAGTGTCATCTTGCAATCAACAGCAGCATAAGATTGCAGGGCACATCTAGGTTTTCAAAACACCCTTAACATCAGTGTATCTGATAATTTTATGTTTTTAATTTTCAAAGCATGTATTTTTTCTGTCTCCTTTTCTGTGTAAATGCTTGGTGGGAGTAAATGACTGCCCGCTATAAAAAACAAAGTCAGATAGGTACTCCTTATGCTTTTGTCTTGAAGATCAGGAGATTTGTTTTCCTTGTTGCTTCAGTTTCAAAATCTAAACCAACTATTGGAAAAGTTCAAATCTCAGTGCTTGGGTGGCAATTTCAAAAACATAATCGATTCACCTATTTCCCATACACATATCTGAAGAAGCACCCCTGCTTGTCTCTACAATGCCTGATGCCTTGCTCTATTTCCTTCTGTATCTCTAATCATACTTTGTGTATCTCAGTTATCCATGTTAAAACGTCTCCCTCTCAGAGTTTCTTATGAAGTTAAGAATCTAATAATTGCACTTTTGTTCCAAATAAAACTTGGTAGGGCTGTATTCCAGTTCCTAGTCTATGCCTGCTTCTCAAAGCTGCTAATATGAAGGGTAATTTGTCATCTTAATCCTTTCTATTACTACTTACTACTGTTCACAATGCTCCTTTAATAGTTCTATTCATGTGCTCTCCTTGTCCTGATGATTGAGGGAGAGACAGACTGTGTAGCTTTTGCTTAATCCCTGATCCTTTAAGCATAGTTGTAATCACTTCCTCCATGAAATCATAACCTTTATCTGGGTCAACAAGACTTCAGGAGCCCCACAGAGGCAAAAGGCTTCTTGATGCTGTGGGTTTTTTCCCTCTCCCTGCTGCTATATGTTGTTTTATAGAAAAGGCTTAAAACCACCTTGAGAAGGAATCAGTCACTTCCAAGGATTTTCATTACCCTAGCCTGTTTTGGGGAGCTAATGTATATAATCTATATGTAATCACATCCACAGTCTGACAGCCCACTGCTGCAGCAAAGGGATATGACTAGACTTTGTTCTTGCCCTTCCTATGCATATCTTGGACAACTTTTTATCTATTTCCTAACACCTGTTTCTGTACCTTTCAACACTGCTATTTCCTTAACCCTAAGAGTATTTTTCTGATTTTCATGTAGCATGTTTAGCAATTCTTCTTTCTCCGCTTACTTTCTTAGGCCTTTTGTTTCTGCTGTGCTCTAGTAACAGCCATTGCTGTTTACTTCATATGTCCCAGGTCGTCTGCTGCTTTAGATGCTGAATCTACCATATCATCCCATTCAGCTTCCCAATTCTTATTCCTTTGAGGCTTTAGATGCCTAAGTCACAACTGATCGCCATAGCAGTTCCCGTGCTTATAAATCTCTTCTGCACCAATCCTTATTCAAAAATAGCTCTGTCACCCAGCCTTTACCTTCTCCTAACCTAGTCAAACATGCAATATCGTGTTCCCTTCACACAATAATCTGAATCAGGTAAAATCACAACAGACCCAGCCTTTAGTTGTCTTTAAACTTCAAGGATTACTGTAGTCTGTTTGCTGGGCTGACCTGCTTACAGTGTTCCTTGAATGTTGTCCCATTCAGGTTCAAGGCATGCATGCCCTGGACACCATTTCCATCAATATACTTTGAAATTCCACCTGTGAACCAAAGGTGATTTGTGCTGTAACTTTGTACTGAAATCCTTCAAAATCTTCCTCAATCCCATGTGTAGGTGTTGTTTGTAAATGATTGGGCATTGACCTTCTGTTCCCATGTTGATGAGGGCACAATAAAAGATACCAGGTTACTGAAAGTTTCTGAGGCTAATCTGTGGTTCGTTAATACTAATGTTTGCAGAGCAATAGAAGTATTGGAAGCTCTGTGCTTCTTGTCAATGATCCTGGCAGAGTATACCTTAAAGGAGACATCTTATTTGCGTCATGATAGGGGCAGTACATGTGAATATTTCATTTTTGTATTGTCCAAGCAGCTGCTAAGCATTCCCAAACATAGACTGAAGAGCACAGCTCTGGTATTACTATTTTTATGTATTCGTAGGTTACTGGGGCCAGCTTGGTTTTTTGATCTGTCGTAGCAAAACTGCTACCAGTGCTACTAGTATGGCAGCTAATCAGACACAAGAAGGTTGCATTGAATTTGGCATTTTTAGGGCTGAAGCAGGAAGAGCAAAAACCCTGCTGTACAGCTTCCCTGCCATTGCGTTCTCCAAAAATCTATGTAACAAAGTTTTGCAACAATGTTTGCTACAAATCCTTACTGCAACTAATTTTTGCAACCAGGATAATTGCATGAACTAGAGACACTACCCTAACACTGTCCTCAGCCACAAACTTGTTGCAGCAGATGTTGAACAAAGAGTAAGAGGGGAAGCTTGATGATGTAGAATACTTTCATGGATCAATTTGATCATTCTTCGATAATTGTGTTGCATGAGCAGGGTGGTCTTTCAGCTATTTCTCATATACAATTTGAATGTGCCTTCTTCCCATACACTGTCCCTTCAGAATGAGGAAAGTGGAAAAGTTACAGATCTCAACCCTTTTATCTTTATTGGTCCTTTCTTGTCTTTCATTTCTCTGCACTCATATCTTTCAGCGTAAACAACCAGTATCTCCTGGCATTAGCTGTCTGAATGTTCAGTAGCCTGCAGTCTCAGCTGTCAGCAAAAGCTCTTACAAAAGCCCAAGTAGAAGAGATTCAGTTGTTACAGGTATTAATTCTTGAAAGCTGAAATGTGTGTCTCAGCTGCACTAAGGAAATGGCAAGTTTCTTCTTCTGGTGGTTCCAGATCCAGTTCCAGTGGGTTTGTGGTGTCAGACTTAACCTTAAGTACTAAAGGTACTGCATCAAAATTAAACTTCCCTGGCCAAATACATTAATGATATTAAGGTCTCTTTTTAAGAAGTAATATTAAGCATTTTAATATCTAATCAAGTTAGCTTAGTTTCAGTGGATGTTAATTTGATCTGTCACCCATTGTGGCACTTTAACCTTCAGGCTCCTGTCAACTAAACTGAGGTGAAGATTTTTCTGGATCACAGAAAAAAAAAACCCATCAAATACTTCATTCCAATTCGGATTCCTGCTACTGAATACCCAGTGATTGGTATCTTACAAGTGGGTGGACCTGGTTAGGATGTTGCTTTTGACATACAATTTTTGTCTGTACGAGCAAATAATTTACTCGTTAAAATATAGCTTCAGTATATTGCTAGTTGACACCTCTTCCAAAACAATAGTTGGAGAATGACAGCTCTGATATCTTTGCTTTTGTCTACAAATTCTCTTCCTTCCTTCCTGAATCCCCCAAGAATACTAAAGATTTGGAACAATTTTTCTGAAGTTTTGGGGAAATTTTTCAAGCTTCATTAACTGGGCACTCATGCTGATGTTTAACTTTCACTTATTTTGCTCTTTTAATACCATATTAAAAAAAAAATGGGGGTTTTTTATTGCCCCAACCTGGAGTGAGGGAAGGTGAGGAAAGAGGGGAGGGGAGTATGTGTAGGATATAGAGATTAAAAGAAATATTGTAAAAGGGCAAATGTGCTTCTTACTGTGTCACGGCTGTCCACACTTGCTGTGCAATAATGGCAAAATCAACAGAGGTCAAGTAGTGACAGCAGGGAACTTGAGGACTGGTGAAGAGTAGCACGTGTGGGAGGGTTTGAAACGTGACCTTTGCCTGTGTGGTTTGTTTTCTGCCATGACCTGGCATAGCACGTAAAGCAGGCTACAGACTGAAAATTGGGGGATGGTTGCCTCTTTCTTTTCTTGCTTCTCTCGAACACCCAGATGAATCAAGTCTTTGAGTTCCCTGTGCAAATTTGGGTGAGTGTCATGCAGGTTGCATAGACCTTTTAAGCAGAAATAAAACAATGCTTGATAAATTTTATTTTTTGTTTTCATTTTTTATTTTGATTTTAGGATTTGTTAGTTAATACACAAATGCTTTGCATCAGTTCTTATCACAAGTTAGCTCAATGAATATAGCTATCAGGTGATATGACTTTGGGCTCACTAGCTTGATAAAAACTGTACTCCCACCTTTGATAGATTGTTTCCATCTACTATACAAAAACAGTACTTAGAATAACAAAATAAATATATCCTCCAACCATGCAGTCCTATCCAATCTTTTCTGACTTTTCTTTACGGTATAATTTAGAATGCTTAGTTTTGAAATTCAAGAAGATGGTACTTGCTACAAAAAATGGTGGCTAGCAAAATACCCGGTGAAGATACAGCCCATCAATAGCAATGAGCTTTAAGCAATGTGAAATTTTCTCAAGAGTCCTAGACAAACTCATTCTTTCATCTTTCTTGCCTTTGGTGTTTTTTTTGTTTGGTTTTGCGTTTTGTTTTGGTTTTGGGGTTTTTTGTGGTTTTTTTGCAAGTAATAGGTGTAGTATACATGTTGGAAATGATTTTGTCAGTATGAGTTTTTATCCTGAAGATTTTAGGTTTAATATTTATATCTTGTGACCATTCAAGCAAAGAACAGAGAGATTCTGAGGACAAATACAAGATAGCAGCATATATAATTCTTTTCCCTTAAAGCTTTTTGTTGTATTATATATGATGGCTAAATCAGTCCTTAAGTCACTGAGCTCTCATGTTATGTGTGTGATGGTAGACCCGAGTATGATAGGAAGGACAAACAAAAGGATTTTGAAGCTAGAGCAAATTTGTAACACAAGTTTAGAGTACTTTTCTCTTGCTGTGGGGTTTCTCTCAATTATATTTTCTGACAGGATGGGTGAAATGTTGAAAAATAAAACTGAAGAAGAATATTCTGACGTATATGTATGCACTGAATTTTTTAGAATTGAGCAGCTTTTATTGTTTTTCATCTGACTAATCTATAGAGAAAAGGTACTCGTCCTGTGCAGGGATGTAAATGTTGAATTATGGCAACATTGATAATCCTCACATTAATATTACCGTGTTTTATCCAACATCAAATATCAAGTCTGGTTGGTTTGCTCAAATTTGGTTAAGAACACACTTAAAAACAAACAAATGAACAAAACCAACAAAACAACAACAAAAAATGCACCATCTGTATTAGCTCCTAAGTTAGGCATCAAGAAAGAAAAAATTTCATGCAAGTTTTTAATAGTACTGATCCTTGTAAATGATGGCTGATGACAAAATTAGATTCTGGTGGATTAGATGGAGCTTGTTCTTTGGCGAGACTGAGCACAGTTTCCTAGCTGAAAATTATTTTGAAGAATGTAGTTGTCAAATACCCTACTAGTGTAAAAATTGCTAGGCATCTAATGGCTAAAGGGTTGTATATGCTTTCAGAGGAATTTTAATTTATTTTTAATAAGTCTCCTAAATACTAGAAAGAGAAATAAATGCTGTTGGTAAACTTCTGGGAGTTTGCACATTTCCTCACCGTGTAAGTGCTTGACAGAAACATAGGGTTGTTTTTTCTAAGTCAACACAGAAGGAAATAAAATGAGAACATCCTAAATAATGCATTAAAATTACAAAATCCACTAGCACCAACAAAATTACAGTAGATGTAAATACATGGTTTTCACCTTACTTTCTATTGCTAAGGTAAATGGTACATTTAGAAATTCTTTCTCTCCAAAAGACAACCAAACCAAACAAACAAATGAACTTAATATCCTGTTAAGTATAATTGTTCTTGGTAGCTTTCTGGCGTGGGAAACAACTTATAATAATGTAATTAAATCAGTAAGGCATGGAATAATTAAAGAAAATAATTTTGATGGCTAGAAGGGCAAGACAAGGTTAACTCATAAGTAATATAGAGCAGAAAAAGTTTCTTGTCTGCAATCCAGTAGTTTATGATTATTTTTCAATATCCAGGTGAAACTTAGGGAATCTTCACCAGCTCTGGCAAAACCTGTTTTATTAAAATGTAACTCTAATATTGTACTTAATGGTTTTGATGTAAGCTTAAAAAATGTCATAGGAACAATTCTTATAGATCCTCTTCCTTACTTCTTTTGTCACATCATTACACCCACAGAGGCAATTTAAAATAAGAGTCTTTCTGTTGATGCTAGGATTTGACAAAAAGAGTAAGGAAGATGATCTAAAGCTGTTTCTATGGAAGAAAATAAAAAAAAAAAAACCCCACAACTGTTTCTGGTATGACTTGGAACATTCCCAAGCTGCTCTGAATTTTTATGGTTTATGACATTTCCTGTTTGTTAATATCCCAAATGCAATTTATGTGACCTTGGTAGAGCTTTTCACAGCAGGATGGTACAATCATTGTGGAACTGTGCTGGAGAGGGACCTTCTTATTCCAGGGAAGTCTTTCAGGGCAGGTCTCACTCCCCTCACGCTCAGATGTGGTCTGACCAAACTGAGACGGGACAGATACTCTGACCTGCTTGTATCCAACCTACAACATTCCAAAGTAGTATTGCCAAAAGAAATATTACAGGAGCTACTAGATATTCCTTGATTTTGCTGAGAGAACTACAAAATAGAAATAATAAGTAACACTTCTAGGAGGGGTTTTGGGTTTTTTTTAAAATAAAAACAGGTGCTGCTAGGTGTATATATGCCTGTAACATACAGTTTTGCTCCTCAGTTTGGTGATGGAAAAGCTTTAACACAAATCCAGAAGCATCACTTTGAAGAAAATGAGAAACAGATTTTTTTTGAGTCATATTTGTTTCCTTTTTCTTTTTTATTCCATGGTATGCTGACAGTCAAAGAGAGAAACAAGTCAATTAAAGATCCACTTAAATATGTTAATATGTGGGCGAAAGCGTTCAGATCTCCCCTTACCATAAAGTTCAGACAGCACTGGATGTTGGAAGTGGTGGGAAGGATTTATGCAGACTAAGCAGATGTGTACCTTGTGTAGATTCTTAAAAGCTTTCTTACCTCTCTGCAAAAGTTAGCCATTCCATTTTTAAGCTGTTTTTGTAAGCCTCAAAACTGAAGGAAAGAAGCTTTAGTCCAAATCAGAACTTTTATGGAGGAATAAAAATTACGTAAAAAAAAAAAAAGGAACAAAAGGTAGTGATAAAAACTAGGCAAATGCACTGATCAGATGCTTTGGTCTGTCTTCAATCTAGAAGCTGATTATTAAAGCAATTACTATTTAAAAAATAATTTAATATTTTTTCTGTCTGAGTATTTGTAAAGTTGTGTGCCTGCTTTCGGTATTTATGCAGCCATCTAATATACCGATCCTGCTCCACTTGGTATCAATAACAAAACTCCCATTTAGATTATTGGCTCCATATATAATTTCAAACACAGCTGAAGAGACAATGACTCAAAAAGCTGTGAAGCTTTTGTTGTTAGAAAAGGAACTGTTCCCTTGACATTTCACAGTGACAAGCTAACTGCAGCAAAAAGAATAATATGAGTACACTTCAGGCTTCAAACAACCTTTCTACATTTTATTGCTAAAATAACTGCTTCTCAAATTAAATACTCACAATATCTTTGTTATCTGCAAATTTGGGAGCTCCTTTATTATGCAGCTGATTTCTTGTTTGTTTGGATTTTCTAAGGTTTTGGGGTTGGTTTTTTTTTTTGAGTAAGCTTTGGAAAACCTGTTCTTTAAAATTATCTTTAAAGCACAGGATCATAGAATAATTTAGGTTGGAAGGGACCTCTGGAAGTCATTTAGTCCACCTGCCTGCTTGAAGTAGGTGTTGTTACATCAGGTAGGTTGAGTAAGTTGCTGAGGCATGGGTCTGATCAAGTTTTGAATATCTCCAGGGGTGGAGATTGCACAAACTGTCTAGGCAGCCTGTTCCACTGTTTGATCACTTTGACCATCCTCGTGGTGAGAAAGATTTTCCTTGTATCTGCATGGCATTTCTTGTGTCCCCACTTGTCTGTTGCCTTGCATCCTACCACCATACACTTCTGAGAAGTATCTGGCTGTACCTCTTCTGTATCTTTCCAATAGGTAGTTGAAGACAACAAGCAGTAAGATCCTTCCTTTGTATTTTCTTCTTTAGACTGAGTGAACACAGTTCTCTCAGCCTCTCCTCAGACATCATTGGCTCCATTCCTCTAATCATCTATCTGATGGCCCTTTATTGGACTTTCTCTAGTAATGGAATGTCTTTCTCTAACTGGGCAGCCCAAAACTGGCTGTAATATTCCAGATGTGGTCTCACAAGTACCAAATAGAGAGGAAGAAATCATGTTCCTTGACCAGGTTGCTACGCTTTTGCTGAAACCACCCAGAGCCTGGTGGCTGCCTTGGCGGCAATGGCACGCTGCTGGCTCATGGCCAGCTTGTCCACTAGGACCCCCAAGGCCTTTTCTGTAAAGCTGCTCTCTGGCTAGCAGGTGCCCTGTACTGTACTGTTGTAACTGCATTATTCCATCCTATATGCAAGACCTTGGGGTGCACGCCAACACATTTCTCAAGTCTGTTGGAAATCTGCCTACATAGTAACCTTACCTTCCAGCATGTCAACTGCTTCCCCAATTCAGTATCATCTGCAGACTTGTTGAGGTTGCATTCCACCCCCTCATCCAGGACTTGAACAAAGATGTTATTGACCCTAGTATCGGTCCTGGAAGATGGCTGCCGGTAACTGGCCAGTGTATAAGAAATTAAAGCATCTTGAAAATATATGAGTTGCATATACGTTTCAGCTCAGGTTGCTGTTACTTTGCATTTTATTAATCATCCCACATAACCGTCTTCCAGTTTTATGGTACAGTGTTTGAAAACCATGATTGATGGTGTATCAAAAGTTGTATGTGTTTCATTGAGTCTGTGTGAAAGTATTGGTTCTCAATTGCAGTGTAGCATCCCAGCTACACTTGGTTTCCTTTGGTTTTCAGTGCGAAGGCTGGAAACACTAAAGTAACATGCTACTGTCAGGCTGGCCATTGGGCTCATATTCTTGCCAGTAGTTGTTTTAGTGGTTTTGTTTGTTTTATTTTTTCCCCTTGTTTCTTGTTAGAAAATCTGAAAAAGATTTCTCAGAAAGCTTTTATTCTGCTTCTCACACACTTGGTTAGTCTCTTCTGGCACCATTTAAATTGTCTCATGACAGTTCTCATATTAATAAAAGACAGATTTAACTAACTCTAGGTTTCATTCACTTTCTATTATTTACCACAGGCTCATATTTATCCCTAGTGTAAACACTCCGTTATAAAAATGAGGCCTAGGAGTTCCCCTTCACCAAATACTGGCAGATCATGTCCTTGCTTTTTGTAAAAGTCAGTCTTGCTCTTCTCTCTTTCATGCTGTTTTTTCAGAGCCTTGGTTGGTTGCCGGTACTGTCCTTTACCACATCTTCCTTTAGAAGATGCCAGCCCTATTAAGGATGAGAGCAAGCTGTAGTTTCTGCACCCTTTCCAGTTTGATCTAGCTTTAAGAGGTTTAGAAAACCCAGTTATTCTCCTGGGTGCTTTATAATGTGAAACGAAGGATTCCTTCCTATCCTACTCTGACCTTGTATCTTGGCAAAGAAAGCACAGTAAAATTGCATCTTATTTTTGGTAATTTTATGGGGTGGGACATTGTCAAGGAAAGGTTTACATGACTACAACAACACTTCTAAGCATATACAGTCTTATTTTTCTTCTCACTTCCACTGGTATAAGTGAGGAATAACTCTAGAGAGATCAAGATAATTATTTGACCATAAAGTTGAGGTAAGACAAGAACCTGGCCCTTGCTGTTTGGAGTTTTGAATACGAGTGATGGTACAAAATGTTGCTGGAAGAATATGCTCCCTTACTGGTAAACAAAGAGTGCCAGCTCCCAAAGCATGTTCTCCTCAGAAAACTCTCTGCCCATAGAATGTCTTTGAATTTAACCAAATTCTGTTTTCTTCTTATAGAAAGAAGATCTAGATTACATGTGAATTAAATTTTTATAGTTAAAAAATGGTCAAAGAGGCTGGTTGAGTTTATTTAGGACTGGAAGGGGTCACCTGAGCCATTTGAGCATATTTTCCAGTTGATTATTGGTTTTGACATTTACCATATGGTCGTTATGATACCAATCTGCAAGAAGAACTTGGGCTTGGTGCTTTGCTGACTTGGAAGATCTTTGATGCAAAATTCAATTTATGGTCTCTCAGATGGGAAGCTAAAAAGCACCTAAATTTCAGCTGTAAAATTCTAGCTGTAAAAAATAAAATTGCACAGTAACTCTGGTTTTCCCTGTATCATTTTCAGATTCAAATATTCTAGATTTAATTAATTTTAAAGTGGCTTGTCTTTTGGAAGCTTTGAATTGCTTTTAAAAACTTTAGCTTATGCTAGCTCTTTTTCTAACTTCTGTTTTACATGATATTTGCACTGAACTGCTGTCATATATCAGAAGTATTTATCTCTTCAGAGTGCCATGTATTTTCCTTCAAACAGCTGCTTGCTTTAGCTGTGCTATTTTTCTGAAATGGAATATAATTTCAGTATTTTAATATAAGATTTGATTGAAATATTGAATATTCAGTTGACCGTCATGCATTTCAAGAGCACAGATCCTCACCATATGACTATGATCACTTCTCTAAAGGTAATGTCTGTTAAAAAAGATTAAATTCAAATGTAAGTTGAAATAAAAATATCCTATCTGTACTCCTGTATTGTGTATATGTATTGTCAGAAAAGGGAAATATGCCTAGGTCCTAGCAGTCCGTTCTGTCCTTTTGCTACTTTATCATGCATTTTCTTCTTCCTTTAAGGAATAAATGTATTTAAAACTTTTTTTTTCTTAAATATATTTAAAACCTTTTTTTATTCTTTATAGAGCCAGTATTGTGCAGAAGCGCATAATTTATTTTCAAGATGAGGGTTCTCTCACCAAAAAAATCTGTGAACAAGGTAAGGTAAAGTAAAACATCTTTCTGACTTCCTTGTGTTCTACATATTTCTTTTAATTCATTATATCAAACTAAAATTTTGAGGCCTTGAACAGTTTCATCCAGGTTCAAATTTGGGATCTTACATTCAATTATGTTCTTCCTTATCACATATACTGTTCCTCATACAATCTTCCTTGACTTCCCCTAAATGTGATACTTACAACTTTTTACCTGGTCTTCGTGTGAAACCTGTTTGTCTCCAGGGCACTTAGTTCATTGAATCCTGGGCTATTTCATCCTTTCCTAAACCTAAGCATTGCAGTTGGTTATTGCATCCCACTGGAGAATTTATATGCTTTGGCTGTCCAGAAATTTCAAGCCTGTTGTGTTTTGAGATCAACTGAGGTTTCGTCCATATCAGAAAAGGGCCAGAAACAAACCCATTTTGAATCTGAAGACTACTGAAATAGTAGTGCCTTCTTACTTAAAAATATAAATTTAAATCATTACATCCACTTATAAATATGATCCAGGTATTTCAGCCCAACTTAAAAATAAACAAAAAAATGTGTTTAATTCAAATTTATTTATTGGAGTGTTTATTATGGCAACTTTGCTGTCATCTGTTGATTTTGAGTTGTAACCATTTTCAATGGATACTTTGCTGCTTTTTCAGACTCAGCCTCAGAGGGTGTGACTGACAAACCAATTTTAGATTGTTGTGCCTGTGGAACTGCCAAATACAGGCTAACTTTTTATGGAAACTGGTCAGAAAAAACACATCCGAAAGATTTCCCACGTGAGTATCATTCTTTTACTATTGTTGTGCCACATGGGGATTGTTAAGAGGGTTGGAGCTTATTGCATGATACAACATTACTTATTTACAGCTCAGCAGTGTAAATTATGACATATATAGAATACTGCTAACGTTCAGTATTGAAAATCCATGGATCTTTCTGCGAATGCTACACATTACAAATAAATTCTATTGATTTGCCTGACGTTTTGAACTGAGGTGTGTATGAGAATCACATTTTCAAGATTTTCCACATTTTCATTGTGGTGAGGAAGGTTAGATTTGGTTTGGGTTTTTTTTAGTGAAAGCTTAGACTGGCTTATAATGTACAGCTAGGAAATGAAATTTTAAGAAAAAGGCCACAAAGGATGGGCAACACACTAACATTTTGATTTTACAACCATGCCAATCTAGCCAGTATGTTTTTCTTCAAAGTCTTTTGAAAGATTCCAGTTAGTTTTGGTGAGCCCTGAATCTTGCTGCCCAAGGACATTAATTAGATATATAGACCTTAGAATATTCTGTCTTCTTTGTATTTGCTGGTTGAATAGACAGATAAAATACACGTACTGAGCTTTGCCTGTCTGGGTTTTTAAAGTTTCTGAACTACAGAATCAGTATTCTTGTTGTAATAACCGAAGTAACTGTAAAAGCTAAAATTACAAAAATGTGTATTAGGCATTTGTTCTTTCATTACTGACTCCACAGTCTGTGGCAATAAAGGCTAGGAAGTTATTTGAGAACGTGAGTCACATTTACTTGGTCTTTAAACTTTGTTATGTTTTCTGTGGCTGATGTTTATTATATTTAATTCATATATCATTTTTTTTTTATTATTGTCACAGTGTCAGAATATCGTCATATAACTCAAATATGGTTTGTGTGTCAATCAGCTCATAGTTTTAACAGCCTAAGCAATATTGCTTATGTTGAGTCTCTCATACAATTTCAGTTGAATGTAGCATTGTTCGAATATTATTTGTCAGCATAATACATGGGAGATAAAATAAGCCAAAACCAGTAACTGCAGGAATGCTCTTTTAGGCTATTGGATGATTATGTATCTGCTGAGTGTGACACTTTATATGCATTATTTGTATGGATTCAGCTGGTGGTTAGAAATAGGGCATGAGAAAATGATTGAAAACTACGAAATTAGTGTGACTTAACGATGTAATATTGGGGATAAATGGTCTTTTCTTTTAAATCCAAGTCAGTGAACACATTAAGAGTATGGGTGCATAACTGAAAGTAAGCAAGTTGCAATAGTTTGCCACAATAGTTTGCCACAATATTTGACTCTGTAGACTGCTATCTCTCCTCAGTTACAAAATGGTGAATTACATTAAAGTTTTACTTAAAAAACTGGAAAAGTGAAAAAATAACCATATAATGCTAGCAGGATTAAGCCCAGTAACAACAGCTGATAAGATTTTACATTGAAATTTCTGAAAGTGGAGAAACAATCTCATCCAGATGTAGTGATGTTAAAAATGAAAACTAGTCATCAACATTATTCTTCAAAATGTTGAACTTGTGCAGTAATTACACTAAAATAAAATGCTATTCATGAAGAACTGTGGTAAATCACTAATTATTTGCCAAGCCATCACATAAAAAATTGTGCTCTACTCTTATACCATCAGTATGGCTGAAATAGAAAGCAGATCATAAAACTTACTAGTTTGTGTCTTTTCTTTAACTTATCTTCTGACTTACTTTAAAAATCCCTAAATAATATGTACTCTGTTGCTTAGCTTTTCTCCAAAGAAGTGCTTTTGCCAAATAAAGTATTTTCTTTTGCTATCACACAAAAATGTTTCTGGAAGGTACAGTGCAAATCTTTTAATTCTATTTTGAGGTTTTCACAGATTCAATGGATTAGAAATAATTTTATGTTTATTATACCAGTGCAATTAAAATACCTCTGTTCCATTGAATTTAAGTGTGTATTGTCTGTTTAGGAGTTATCAGATGCGCCTACTCTATAAATCATTGCTTAGAATGAAACCACTGCAATACAATCTTGTTCTGAGTGTGCCAACCATAGAATGAATGGAGAGATCTGTACCACAGCTGTAGAAAGGGTTAAAAAACTAATTCTTAAAACAATTTTACTTTCATGGGTCTCAGACAGACTGAAAAAAAATTAAACTGATTTGCAAACTAAGGCTTAAAAAAAGTGAGCATGCTTTTCAAGTAATTTTTGCAAGTTATCACAAGTCCTGATAATAGGACTAGTGGAAGCTGAGTATTTCATTTGTTATTAAATCTGGCTCAAGGGGAACTATTAAATTTCTTATCACATTTTGCGAGTCAGAAATATTTGTATTTACATATGCCGTGTGGCTTAAAAGCATTTATTCTTTCTGGGTATCACCCATATATGATAATAAATATATATGCTCTCCATGATGATTTGATATGGCACATCTATGAAATATGTCAGAAGACACATTCTCATGTTGTGATGACACCTTAATCTTTATGCAAAAATACACGTATAAGTGTGTAAATTGAGAAACTATTCGTATAAAAAGGAAGTGAAATAACGCCATTGGAAAGCTGTCAGTATTCTCTTTGCTGTCTTAGGAATTGGATAGCGTCATTGCACTGGTGATGCAAAATAGATCTGGCCTCGTACTGCTCAGATTATTTCATGTAGAGAAGTTTCTTTGATGTTTAGGGGAAAAGGTTTAAGAAGCTATATTGAGTTGTCTTTTCATTCTCATAAAAAATGGGAGGTTCAAGATGAGGAGTGAAACTTTTGCAAACGTCGTACAGATTTTGTAAAAGGTTTAGGGTAGATGTAGTATACTTCAAACAGCTCATTTGGGCAAGTAGGTGGGCCAGCTGCTTTCTCCGCAGAGCCAATATCTTTAAGGAGACGTGTTTAGTGGAAGAGGCTGGGCTCTGGTTGCAAAGACAGCAGATGTTCTTGATCTGTTTAGGATAGGGAGCGTGAGAAGCTTTGGAGCACGTGGAACAGTTCATTATCCATTTTATTAAAGACTTAAAGGCACTGTGGTTCCTCTCTGTAGTGATACATTTTTCTTTTGTAGGGACCATGTGGAACCTTCTCTTTCAATAAGTTTCAGTAAGTGTCACTTACTGTGTTTCAGGGAAAGCTTCTGTCTATGACTTGTGAGATAGTTAGACCTGTGTGCTAGGAAGAAAGAATGGGCAAAACTGGTGGTCCCATCACTGGAGCTGAATGACAGTATCTCTCTGTGGTTTGACAAAGTGCCAGTGTATATTTAAGGAACAATTACTAGATCTTAGATCAAGAAACCATCTTCTGACACTGTAGTCTCTTCAGCTATTACCTGGGCGGGGCAGAGGTTTAGTTTTGTTTTTTCTCCATTTGGGGCTCAATTACTGATTAGCTTTAATGGACTCTGAAAACATCAACCCTACTATATTTCAGAGCTCAGTAGGTGTATTTTGGTCCAAGTTTAGCACTAGGGAAACTATGGAGGCTTTGTTTGCTGTGTTGCTAGGCTATCTCCCTCATCTGTCTATTCTGCTTGCTACACTTTTCTAGCTTTTTTCCCCTAGCATTGGAGTTCATTTTTTGTTTCTAATTTATTTTCTGTTTTCCTGTGATTAGGTTCCTGCATCTGACTTTATCTATTCAATTCTCTACACTGTCTTTTTCAATTTCGTTGTCACACCTTTCACATCTTAAATTTGCATTCCTTTTGTTTACTTCATTATTCATTTTTCATTCATTTATTCTAGTTTTCAGCTGTTTTTGCTGCTACTCTCTACCTTTTGCATTGCAAAGAAAAATGTTAAATATTGTCTCATTCCATCATTCTGTCTTCCTCATCTCCTACAGTCTTTGCACTGTTACCAGACTGCCTGCTTGTGTGAGCAGTTCATTTTCTCACCCTTTTCCTTTAAGCCCGTATCTTTGCAGAGTGTTATTTGACACTTAAGTGAATTCATTTTTATTTCCAGTACTGTGGGACTTCTGTGACTCTTTATTTCTGCTCGATTCTCTTTTCAATTCCATCAGACCTCTCTTAACATTTTCTCTTTAAACTTTTACATTTTTTTCTTTTTCTGTTCAAGAAGACAAGAAACAAGAACAGGAATCCTTTTGCCTAGCTCTATGAGAAATTTGAGCAAGCAAACTCAGTGAATATAGAATCCCCCAAATTAACTCCTTTGCTCCCTTCCTAAATTAAAGGGAACCCCTACTAATGGTTGGGGTGAGGGTGGAGGAAGGAGACATGGTACATGTATAATTTAAGTATGCAGAAGCAGAAAAACCAGCTACGTCAGTGCCAATAAGAGCAGTTCTTTACCAGTATTTCAAAAGTTTCCTGGAAGAAGTGCTGGACACCATTTGCCCATAGAAAGCAAATGTTTCACCTCTGTTTCAGCAGGAAGCTGCTGTGGGAGGCTTCTGGCTGTAAGCCTGTTATAGCTCTGTGCCTGAGAATGTTTGGGACAAAGCTATTTAATGATAGTGTAATCACGCTTATATCTACCTTTTGCTGGTAATCTGCTGTCACCACTCAAACACAACAAATCTAGCGGACTGTTAGAAACCAGTGTCTCTCAGTAAGAATTGACTTGCTGTTAAATCTTTGAGTGACCGCTGAAGTCTTCTCTTGCAGGTTTCATTCTCAAAAATATTTTACATGGAAACCTAAAATTAAAGGATTCTTAAACTTCCTGAAGAAGTGAAGTCTTCGGTTAAGAAAAAATATACTAAGCCTATCTGTTTGGGGGGGCTGCTTGATTAGCCAGAATACAGTCTTTCTCACCATTTCTGCCTCTGTTGTTATATCCAATAATTACTGACACTTTATGCTATATTTCTGTAGTCCACTGGCTTGTTCTTATTGCTCTAAAGATATGGTGTATTGATGTAGTGAGAACTGACAGCATGCAACAGATGCAAAAGCTTGGTACTGGTGAAGACTGGGCACTTCAAAACTTTCACTTTAATAAAAAATTAGGAATTTTGCTTTGAAGCTGTCTTGATGGTTGATTTTTTTTTTGTCTTCCCTCTGAAAGGACGCACCAACCACTGGTCTGCGATCATTGGTAGTTCTCACTCGAAGAACTACATCCTTTGGGAGTATGGAGGATATGCTAGTGAAGGTGTCAAACAAGTTGCAGAATTGGGGTCCCCAGTAAAGATGGAAGAAGAAATTCGACAGCAAGTAGGTGTAATTTAGTGCATACTTTAAAAAATGCATCCTACCTTGGCCTGTGAATGGTTTGTCATTGGCAATGCCTGTGAATGTCATTTTGCTGGCTAATTTTCAGTTAAGCAGATTAGGAGATCTACCTTTCTTTCTAGACTCATTCTTACTCTGGCAAAAGTTTTTGTCTGTGAAAGGACAAGTAAGTTACAGTATTCTGAACTTAGAAAATCTATGTGGTATGCAAGGCATAAATGAGAGGTAAAAAAGTAAAATTCATCTTTC
Source organism: Aptenodytes forsteri (assembly GCF_000699145.1). Classification (NCBI taxonomy): domain Eukaryota; kingdom Metazoa; phylum Chordata; class Aves; order Sphenisciformes; family Spheniscidae; genus Aptenodytes; species Aptenodytes forsteri. Next base: position 9,577,400 of record NW_008796218.1, on the reverse strand, counting down.
CGGGCTTAATCGTGAAGACACTTAGAGTTTGTTAAAGGAATACCATGAAGACAGCAAGCTGTATTCCTTTTTGAAGTGGTGATTTTTAGTTTACAGTATATTGCAGTATTTTTTTTTTTTTAAGCACCTTATTTGCAATTTTCTGCAGATTCTTTCAAGTTAGAAAAGCTCTTACAGGAGAGTGAGGTGATTTTTGTTGCTGAGCAGGAAAGCTTTACACAACTGCACTAACAATATTTGATGAATCAGGATTATGGTTTAAGGGCAAAAGGGCCTTTACAGTGTATCATCTTACAGGGGACTGATTCAGCTGAACAGAAATCAATCTTTCAAATAGTTTATAGATGATTTCATTTTGTTACATCAAGTAACAAGCAATCAAATAAAATATACCAGGACATGGTGATGATTATTATTAGGATGTCTACCTCCACGAAATTTAAGAGCTCAGTGGAAACTGAGCTCAGTTATAAGACAGAAAGAATGTAAATATTACTACATATAATAGAGCTATATATATAATTTTATGTAGATGTATGTGTGTGGGTAAGTGCATACATAATATATAGTTATGATTGCTCCACATGGGAGAGAAGGCAGAAATTGCCCCCAACAGCTTATCACCTTGTACAGACAAGACAGGAGCAGAAGGGAAACAGCATTCAGTAAGAAAAGTTAAAGGCAGAAAAGTTAAAGACAGATCTGGTTTACTGGGGTCTCTGTCTGATTCCGCTTTCCTGACTTTCCCCCCAAACTGATAAAGTGATACAAGTGAGGAGGAGGCCTAGTCTGAGGCAGAATAGTCAGGTGCGGTAGCAGGGACACACTGCAAGGGACAGCAAAATGGGAGCCAAAGAGCTTGTTTTGGCATTTCATGTGCCTGCTTTGCTCTGCCAGCCTTTAGCATGCCGTGTTTTGGCATTTCATGTGCCTGCTTTGCTATGCCAGCCTTTAGCATGCCATGAGAGGTGTGACTTAATATCTAATTGATATGCAATATTTTTAATGTCTTCCTGGGACACTTTCTGCTTCTGCCAAATGTACTGAGAAGTAAAGATTTCAAAACAGCTGGAATTTTATAGAAGTTTTTGTGTTTCGATCATTCAATGCCCATTCTTTTTATAAGGTACAAATTTTAACAATAAAATAAAAATAAGAATGGAAAATAGTACTTTACGCTTCAGTAATCAACAAAAATACCTTTCCCTATTAATCAGTATTTATGTATCACAAGCATGCTTTCCTTAATTATGTTTTTCAGAGAAAATTATTCCTTAATTTTGAACACATTTAAGAAACCCTCTTTACCTACAATCATTTTTGCTATATTTGTGTGGATCTTTCCTATATTTGATACTTCTGAATATGAAGTCAGCAAAACTGAAATCAGTATTTAGGATGACAATGTTGATCAATAATATTCACTTTTGGTAACTGCTGCGTGTTAAAGAGAGAGTATTTCGAGGCCTCCTATATAACACTTAAATTATATAAAAAATTGTAGAGAGAGAAAAAAAGATTCAATTATATTTATATAGACAGTGTAGAACAACCTCAAAGACTGTTTCACCCACAGGAAAACTTGTATAGTGAAAGGCTTTACATTCTGGGGTTTCATTGGCTGTTTTGTGATGCTTAAGTGTATATAATCACGGTACAAGAACAGCTAGTGTGTTTGACAAGAAACACACCAAACTTCCCAAACCAAGAAAAATAAAATAAAAACAGTTTATAATTTAATATATTAAAGGGATACATAAGGAATATGAAAGGGAAAAACGTGTTGAATATGGGGGGGAGATGTGATGATGGGTACATTATTCTCTTTATTGTATAATAAACCTTTGGCATACCTGGGAATAGAACGTAGGCCTTGATCCTAGATAACTTGCCTTTGCACCTTTGCTGAGAAGTGGCTGGATTTTATCCTAGCAACACTATATAAACCCAGATGGATTAAAATTATAGCAGAGTATTCCATATACCACATGTAATTTGTAATTTTTGCTGCTTACTTGGGAAATCAAGATTTTCTCACAGTAGGTCCACAAGAAATAAAGAAAATCAGCTTAATTAGTATCTTTGTACTAAAAAAGAGAGACTTTCTTTGCACAGTCTTCACAAATACTTTATAAATAAGTGTTTGGCGCATGTGAATTGTAACTACACAAAGATTAGGTCTGGTCCAGAAGCAGCAGGGGCATGGGGAGAGCATGGGATGAAGCGCAAGTAGAGAGGTGCAGTTGTGAAAGGTCATACTGAGCATTGGTGGAAAAGGCAATGAATTTGAAGGGAATATGGAAAAGAATGAAAATCATGACTCTTTCTGCTTTCCAAATTCTGCGTTCTTTGTCGTTATGTGCCATGTATTTGCAAAAAGGAGATGTATTTATACGCTGGATTCAAATCAGAGGTGATCATGACTTTTAGAGTACATAAAATGGCTAACTGGCTACAATTTCAGGGGCTGCTGAAATCTCACATGAAATTAATGAATGTCGCAGTTCATTTCAACATCGGGCTTGTCTGAGTGTGTCAAACCTGCAGTAATTCCCCTGATTCTCCTGGTTCAGTCTAATCCAAGCAGTAAATGAGTGTTGTAACTGGGTATTACCTAGAACAATACAGCGTATCAACAAACACCATAACATTTTTATCGAGTTTATTTGTCTTTTTGTTTCTTTTTATCACGTGTTTAAGCTGTGCTAGTATTTTTGAGAGATGCTGAGGTAAAGTTCTACAACCAGGACAGCAGAGCTAGTAATGCCAGGAGCTAATTTGCTGACATTTCATTCAGGCTTTTCTTTTTTTTTTTTTTTTAATTGCACTTTCTCCCTTGCAATATCCCTGCCTGCCTTGAAATTTGGTAACATTGTTTCCTCCCCCACACTTCCCAATCTACCTCAGGATCCATTTCCCCCTTTTACACTTCTTATTCTACCTTTATTTCCCCTGTCTGTCATCTTCCCAGCCTTCTGCTGTGGGGTGGTGGGAAGATGCAATTCATTAAAATCACCCTCCCAAGCTGCTTCTGAGGTTTTTGAAAACACAAGATTGGCAACTTTTGTGCTTAATTCTGCTGCCTGGACCCAGACCTCTGTGCAGCAGCGCGGGGCTGGGGCCGTAGCCCTCGCCTGCAGCATGCCCGCAGCGGGTAATGCACTTCTTAGAAGGCCAGACTTGGGTTTGGAAATCTGCTGTGTGTCTACTGTGTTTTGTGTGCAGTTTCTTAGGTGAATACATAGACACATATTTAGGTAACCAGCGTCTGTGACATTGACATTATCTAAGGTTTTATGAGGGGAAAAAAAAATATATATCTAATGATTTTTATGAATTATTACTAAAAAACTACTGTCCATGTATGAAACAAAGAAAAAGTCTTTCTTTAAACAGAGCTTTGTTAAGAAGCGTCCTAACAATTTTGTGCCATTAACTAAAGATTCTCAAAGGTGAACATTTCTGCTCCCCATTTGACAGACTGCTGAATCATCATCAGCTTTTCTTCTTGACTGAGCACCTTCGGATGCTCTGATTTGTGTTGTTACTGTAAAGAGCCTGTGTGATATTTTTGCATGGATGGTCCTTGGTACTGTAAACTTGCTTTGTAGTTTGTTTATCTGGGAGAACTTAAAGGAACTAATCAGCCTTTTTGTTAAACTTTTCCTGGCAGCCTGGAAGGAAAGCCACAGCACATAAGAGTTTTACTAAAACAATCTGTCAAGTGGCTGATGTGTGCAATAGGATAATTCATGCGTTATACTTCAGGGGTTATAAATGAACAAACAAAGGATGGAAAAGGAATTATGCGAGCAAAAGAATGTTCACTGACCTCATGTATCCCTGAAATATATTCACTCTTTCACTTTGTTTTCAGAAACTCTGGTTTGCCCAGAACCTGTTATTTGATAAACTGCCTGGACAGAAACAAGTACAGAATTTAAAAGGGGAATTCTGCACCCATATTGTGATTGCTCTGTTTAAACAAAAAAACAAACAAGATGGTTAAAATGTGAATCAAAAAGAATAAAGTGTAATGCTAAATGTCATATCCTAGGCAGATGAAACGATTAAAATAGAGACATAGCCACTCCTCTTTGATTTAAATGTCTCACACCTTGAGAGAACCCATTTGGTTTTGCCTAATTGTTTTAGGATAAATACTAGGTCATTTTGCTGCCATGTTTTTAAAAACCAGGATAAGTAATATTCTGTACCTTGCTGCTATCTCCAGGAAACGCAGTTTGTACTCTCTGCTTATTCCCTATGGACACATAGATGACATTCTTACAGATTTGGTTTAATGCTTTCTGAAATGTCAGTAAGTGGGATGACTTTTTCCATTGTCTTCAGCAGCCTCAGATTAGAGCTGACTATACCTCCAGACCTTTGAGAAGAGCAAGTTCTGCTTTCCAGTAAGATGCTTGTAAATTTTTTGACACATGATAAGTTATGTGAAGAGATATTAATTGAAGATGAAACCTGAAATATCCAAAACTTTCTACGGAATAAAATATGTAATTGTTATGATTCTGTCCAAACGTTTATTTTCACAAAATAGTTCTGGTTTGGATTTTTTTAAATATAACCATGCAATTAAAAAAAAAAAAAGAATAGGGAGTCAAAATTAAAATAATTTCATTGTTGGATTTATCCTGATTGATTGACTTTTTTGAGAAATGTAATTTCAGTATTTCAGTGGAATAGTTTCTATTTCATTACCTGTTTTGTAACACAGCACTATGTTCTTCCATAGAAAAATGGGGTCATTAGATTTTTCTGACTGAAGCTGGTAAATCACCTGATTACAAAGAGGAATCTGTAGTATATTGATTACATTTTGTTATAGTGCTAGGCAAATTATTATTGTGTTTACTGAAACAGGCTCAAAATTTTGCTTTTTGAATTATCTGTTATTGTGTGCTTATAGAAGTGAAAATTAGCTAACCAACCAGTGAGGTTTAACTGAGTTGCACTTGTGCTTGACAGAACGCAAAAATTCTCCCTGAACACTTAAGCTTCAGAGACAGTGATACCCCTAACAATGTTTGCGAATAAGGCTGCTTTGCACTTAAAAGCTGTGATTGCTGCAGAAGTAGTTTAGTCTGTGCTTGTTTAAAGTAGCTAAAAAATTAGTGAAAACATGACGGCTTGGCCTTCATTGCAGGTGGAGATTAAAACATATACAGGACTTAGATTATTTTGCCATATATTACTATTGCTATTTCTGCTACTATTGTTACTCATGAAAACTGGAAGAAATTGGCCAGCTGGGATGTCTACCTTTGCTTAACCAAACCTTCAGTGAATGGTGTCAACATACCCACAGGGCCCCCTTCCTCCTCAGTCCCCGAGAGGGGATTTGAGTTCCCATCCAGTTTTCAGAGGCACCAGCCTCTCTCTGTCAAGAAGACAGGACCACTTAGGAAATATTAGTATGGCCATAAAGTCTCATATGAAAACTACAGTCACTGTTCTTGTAAATAGTCCAAAAGCCCTTTAGGTTTCTGTGCAAAGTCCACAGAAATTTTCAGTAGATTTTGGACTTGGTCTAACAGTGAAATAGTAAACACTATCCCAGCATGCTTTCTACTTTAGTTACAGCCTGACTGCATGTTTTTAATGCTGTATTTAATCTAATTCTGGACAGATCAAGCTGTTTGATTGTAAATTTGTATCTAGACTTTTGTTTGCTCAGTTAGACTCCTCTATTGCTCTGTGCATACACCTCTATTGTGAATTATGGTACCTTTTATGCCTTTTGAAACTGTTAAGTGGTAGATTTTCCATCCTTTCCTTTTGGAAGATATACCTTATATAATAATTTAAAATCTCTGGCATGTTGGTAATTAGAAGTTTTGAAATGCCTGTTTACTATGCTAAATTTCTGCCAAAAAGAAATTGTCTATTTATGTCATAAAGGGAAGCTTTATCTACCAGTAAATAACTCATGCAACAGAACACTTCTTCTAGGGTGGCTTCCATCTTTTAATAAACTTCTGTTGGAAACAGTAATTAGGATGATTCACAGTTTGTGTTGCTTTCTTTAAAAAAACAAACAAACAAAACCTGTTCATCACAATTGCATTCTTTTTTTTTAGTACTTGATAATAATAAAGATATGCTTCTCTAATAAGAAATAAAGCTGATGTTGAATGCTGTGCCATTTTGCTCTTTGTGGCCATATGATTAATTGCTGTGAGCATGATACTAATGTAGGTCAAAGTACAGAATTCATTTTGAAAAGACACGTCTAAAAGGTGCCTTTTTTTCTGACAACTACTGAAATACAAAAAAAACCCTTTAAAAATAATATTTATTTTTCTTTATATCTTACTAGTGACTTATAGGCCAGATACTTAGAGGTCACTTCACTTTAAAAGGAAAGCCAGAAAGAGAAAATCAACTTTTTTTCTGGCATAACAGTAAATAAATGGTGTTTCTACAAATCTTTATTCTTCTGAAGAAAGTATGGAAAACCCCAAATTTAAATTTTTTCACTAAGTTTTATTTCTGTAGGCTTATATAAACAACATAGTCACTGTATGTTCCCATCAGTAAGCTAGTATTTGTTTTCAATAGTTGCTGTAGTCTCTAACTGGAATTACATTGCAAAAGTTTTGATTGTTTATGCAACTGTTAAGCAATTGTGTTTTGTCTTTATAAATAACTAAACATGTGGAATGTTCACTTTGAGATACCGAAAAGAAAAGAAACATTCAGCTATGAACGTAAAATAAAAAGTCATGTCTTTTTTTTAGTAAAAGTGTCACTCCCATTTCAGTCACAAAAACTATTGTTTAGTTGGTGAAAATAGTCTCTGTAAATACTACAAAATACGTATCATTTTTACTAATTCTGAATAGTACAAAGTACCTTCAGTTAGTCTAAAAGCCATTGAAGTTAAGCACTCTTTTACAAAATCAAGCTCTGACAAATAAATATTAAGTGGTGTATTATTTCCTGGGCCGAAACATGAAAGATTCAACTTACTTTTAATAGTTCGTGCAGTCAGCCAATAAAAATGAATAGGAAAATTTGTGTTTATCTGAGGACTCTGAAAATATCATTGTGCTATGGATAAGCTCTTAATCATTAGAGCACAGCCCTTATGCCACTGTTACTCCATGTGTGGTTCTTCTATTTGGAGGATCGTAAGAGCTGGCAGATACTGAACACATTTTGTGCAAAACATCCTTTTTATGATTGTGGTAATGTCCCTGGTTTAGAACACTAGGCAAAATATAATTCTGAAATTGTATTTACCCTTGGGTCAAAACTTCAGCAAAATAGTGGCTTGGTTAACAGTGCTTTTTCAAGTTTTGTCGAGTTGCTTTTTGCCAGGTTTAGTAACAAGAACAGGAAAATGCTGAAAAATTACTGGAAGCTCACTCTGTCAGTAGACTTGTAAATCTTAGTGAAACATTCTGGTTACCATTGCTCATTTGGATTTGTGGTACATCTTTAACCCACTTGTATTAGTTATGTGCAGAGCTAGGCCAGGTGCCTTATCGTCATAGAGAAGTGAAGATCCTTTCTGCTGTTAAAGATCTGTGAAAATCAGATGGAGAATTTTTGCACTTGTGATCTACAAACTGTTAAACGACTGTAGTTTTGTTCTGTAATGGGTGGGTGTTTCCCTTGCAAGAAACAGCCTTTGCGATTTAACATGACTGGTGCAGTCATGCCATAGCAAAGATGACAGGCATGTGCTATTGTTTCAAAAATTCTGTCTCAATATACTGGGGTGTATAATGCATTGCAGGAAATTTCTTAATCTACTTAAAATTAGGAAATGCTTTTGGAAATTGTCAGTACTGAAGAGACTCCTGTTAGGACATTGTTTTCATACAAAATAACCTCATGTTGACTTGTGCACACTGCATGTAGCTATGCCATGCAAATGTAACCTCAAAAGCACTTCTCCCTCCCTCCCTCCCTCCGTTGAACACCTGGCCTGTGGTCTGTCCATGAATCGATCTCCAGTCTGCTCAGAAATGTGGAATTTCCCCCCAGTTAAAGTGGCCTCCAGTCCAACATTTCCATTCTTCAAGGCAAATAATTTTAAGGAGTGATATTCTGTCAATGGCAGGGGCACTGGCACCCTCCTCAGCATTCCCAGGAGTCAATGTGATGCGGGGAGCTGGGCTCCCCCCCGCCCGCCGCTGGGTGAAACTGCAGGAGGTTGTTGGCTAAGGCCTTCTTTCTTAACTCCTTTTCTCAGAAGTTACTGACAATCTCCTGTCTTCCCTCATTCCTTGTCAGCTGAGGACTGCTGATTGTTCTGGTAATAGACAAGTAGAGATGATATTGGGGGGGGAATCTTTTTTTTTAATTTTTTTTTATTTTCTGTGCTTTTAACAGCAGTTACTATTTGATAAAAAATAAGGCAGCTTGACTTTTAAAACTCCAGGTTGCGAGCTTTCATCTTGCTTAATAAATTCCAGAGGTTTCACACCTCTAACTTGTATGGGAGTCTCTGAAGTTTTGCCCTCTGAATAATTACTCAGTTATTGATATGAAACAATTTGCATAACCAAACAATGAGTTAAGGTTTTATCAGTTAGTTCAACAGTTAGTTTCCCTTTCATTTACCTTAATTTGCCTTGCTGCTTATTTTCTTCCAATTATCACAGACCCTCCATTTCTAATATAAACCAGAAAGAAATACAACTTTTCAGTAAAATCCAATAATCAGGTTCTCTTTGAATAAAAAAACCTTCAAACGAGGTAGAATTCTTTTTGCAGAAGACAGACCCTTCAAGAAAAACAATTAGGTTTAACTCAAAGACTAGTCTTCCCTCAGTGAATTCTGATGCTAAATCTTGCAGAAATGGGACCAACAAAAATTCCTACCCTTTTTTAATGTCTATAATATTTGAGATGCCCATCAAAGCTTATAAAGATTTTCTCTGCCTCTTTGATAACTGCTTGGATTGCAGTAAAGCAATGCTAGAGGAGGAAAACAGTTGCTTCTGCTTCTGGTAGATTCATTCATTTGGACAGTATGCAATAATTTTAGCTCTCCAGTACACAGACATAAAAGTGACTAGGAAATGTCGTCTGTTCAAGACAATATGATTGGATTGCTAGACATTATTTGCTAATTTTAAAGTCTTTTAAAATGTCTTGCCTTTTCATTTCCTGCAGTTAGATTTTATCATACTGTTCTGCTGTCACTAAATTATTACTATCCTGTAGCAGATTCATCCAGTGGAAAGATGCGATGAAATGACTTTCTAATTATTTTCTTTCAGTCTACCACTGTAGTACTTTTAAAACATGGACATGTCAGCTGCATTGATTCTTCTTGTGCTGCTAACACTGAGGGACAAACTCCATCTGATAGCAGAAGATCAGCACTCCTAACACCAGACTTTGGTCAGAGAAACCAGAGTCTGATCTGGATTTATTACTCACAACTACTCTGTTTTGGAATGGCAGCTCTAAATCCTAACAAAGCACAACAGATGCATTTGCAGAGCGACTCTAAGGCACGCAGGAACTGTCTTACAGCAACATAAGCAGCATGTTAAGTAACATAAACTGCAGAAGAGCTAACACCAATAATGTCAACTTGTTTGACGAGCATGTACAGCAGATGCTTAGGCTCCTCCTCCCCTGGGAGACATTGCCTAAACTCCCGTTGACTTTAGCGAAGTCTGTTTTATGAGGGTCAGGCAGGGTACCACTAAAAATTAGATTAGGGAAGAGTCTACTTCTCTCTGAATACTTTCATCTGCAGTGGCTTAACCTGTGATTAAAATGCAGTGGCTGCATAGCCAGTGGCATTCAGCTGCCTATTAAGGAGGTGCTGCAAGCACTAAAGAAATGCCTGAACCCTCATTAGCAGCATTTGTCAGGAACCACAGGATCTTCCCCTGTTTTCTCTCTTGTTGCCTTGTAAATATTGTTCAAAGGAACAGCATGATATAACAGCTGAACCTGAAGAGTTCTACTAGCTCATTTGACTTGCAAATGCTTAATTATTCAGATAAATTTTCAACTTAAACAAAAACTAAGGAAAAAAACCCACAATGTCAAGTTCATCATTCTGGCATTAGCTTTTTAGAGTTTTTTTGTTTATTTACTGTGATTGTATCAGATGCTTATTTCCACCTAAATTCCAGCAGAACACTCAGAAAAATACCATGTAAAAATATAATACATATTTCAAAAACAAATTTGGATGCGAATATATGAACGTTACTTGGCCTGTGTCATTTTCTAAGACAGCTCCTCTCAGTTAAATATCTAGATCACAGATACTGATTTCAAAATCTATTTATTGCATTTAATATGCCATGAATAGGCATATTCAGGTATTATGTTACATATGTATTAATATGTAATAAATCAACTGGCCCGAGTCACTGAATAGGGAGGTTATTCATCGGTCTTTATTTCAACTTTTAACTTTGTTTTCTTAGATTACTTTTCCAGTCTGAATCTGAAAGGACTCTAATGTGTTGTAGTTTACTTCAGTCAAAAACAGAAGCAGGACTACTTACTTTTAGGTGGGGGAAAGTGCTGTTGACTAGTCTTTAGCTCAGGAAAGAAGGCATGCTTGTAGATTGTACGTTTCTTTGAAGTTCACCAGTCAAACATTGACATAAAATAACATAGGAATGAATTTAGGAACTGTAATATATGCTGCGACCTGAAACAGATTCAAGAGTTAACACAGGGCTCAGATGAAAATGTCTGTTACTGTAATTAATTTCTAGTTACAAACTCTCTGGATTCCTTTTAAAAAGATGTTATTGGATTCTCTGCCATTCATCTCTCTCCTTTAAACATAGCTCAACTCATTCATTATATTCTTGCTTCAGTCAGTGATATCTTCAAATAAATACCATTACTTATATCGTGGGCCATATTCTGCTATTCCAAGAACATTCTGTGGAAAAAAACTATGCAGAGTTATTGGAAAGGAGACAATCAAGAGTAGAGTGGAATATTTGTTACCTGCATTGACATTCACCAATATTTGATGACAATATTGTAGCATATGATATAAAATATTGGGCTTAAAAGTAGGTATATTGATAACTAAAAATATTCTATAGAAAATGTGTTTTCAAATAATAATCTGGAAATTTATGTGAGATAGTAACCTGTATCCCAGCATGTAAGTCGATGCTTTGCCAGGATAAACACCGAGTACCTCAAATGCTTATTTTCTTCTTTATAAGAGAAAAGAGGCTAGCACTGTACCTGGAGTGGTTTATGAGGTGCTTAAATACCATATACCTTACCTATATTGTAAGTCATCTAATTTGGACAAGTCAGTTTATTCCTTTTATCATATTTTATTTTATACAATAATAGTCAGTCTTGGGAAAGGAAAAAAAATAGCTAAGTGGCTGGATAAATTATTTTATTTGTAGAAATGAAATGCATCTTAAAATTATCATCTGTGCTATATTCCCTGTAAGTTGGTAATACTAATTTAGATGTTGAGGATACAGTGATTTTTTTGCCACTCTCCCCTTCTTTTATAACTGACTTTTTGAATACTTTCAATACTTTTAATACATTCAGTACTTTAAAAAGATCTTATTTAAGAATAAATATCAACATAGGAAACAGAACTCATTAAAATAGTCTCTATTTTTAAATTCCATTGAAATATGGAAAGGAGAAAGATTATTAAGAATTTTTTATTATAGACTGAAAATATACTTGGACTACATAGTTCATAAAGTTACTTTGATACACAAACCGGATAAACTATTGATATTTGTTGCAGGTTTGGGGATTGGTTATTGAATATCTGACAGATAGATCTGCCTGTAAACCAAGCAAGGATTAAATAAGTGTGAGTGCATTTGTGTCTTTGACATTTTAAATTGCATGATATGAGATGGGATTTATCGCTCCTATTTGGATATAAATTCCTATATTAGTTGACAGTGGAGTGATAGTGGAAGAGGATGGATGATTTCTTGAAGACTATCATTTTCAGCATACATAAATCAGAACTGTAACTTTTCATTTCAAACATGCTTATTAATCTATTAACTGTACCTACTTTTTTCAGTTTGAGAGAGGATTCTTGATATGAGGGTAAGGGGAACGAAGAGAGGGGAAAAGAACAGTCAGTGATTTTGCCCACAGAGGAAGAAGTTATAACTTTGTTCATTTTTTATTTATAATGAACGTAATCTTCATTTGGCTTTGTAGTCGTGGAGGTTGGGGTCTACAAAATGATGGTTTATTATTTGTGTTCAAGTTGCTAGGAGGAAGAAGCTGTGCTTTGGGGCTGTGCAGGAGGTTGAAGACGCTAACATGAGCAATGTACATTCTAGATAAAATTTTATAAATATATATAGTCACATATAAACCTAACACAATACTGATTAATATCTATGGACTCTTTTCGGTGGGTTTTTTCTTGTTTCCTACATTGATGCTCCAAAACATCAAAATGCAGAATTTGCTTTTAGTGTTCTTCCAAAACAATTAGGTCAGTTCAAATACTCAGCTGAATCATCACTGTTCTACCATCCTCACAGCTTTGGTTTCTCACAACAATTTTCAGAACTTTGTTACATGTACAATTTTTTGCCTGCATTTCTCTTCTGGCTGAGAATGGGCCTCTAAAAGCAGTTTTCCATAGCTCCATGTAGTGCATTCTCCTGAAAACTTCACTATGTGACTTTTGTGCTTTTAAAATAAAAAACAAAGGAATAAATAGATCTTTGTCATCATTAGTTTTAAAGCAATATATACAAAGGGAAATATGTGTATGTATAAAAATGTGTATAATATACAGAAATATATGGCCATATAATATATATAGTGTAATGTTTAGACATATGAGAAGGCTGTTGATAATAATTTTCTTATCCATGTAAACTACATCAAAAGTCTGTAGCTAGTCATACATATGTAACAAGAGATATATCCACTATCTAAGATCTGCTTGAGCATCACTAGCTTTTCCTCTTGAGCCATTTTGTCAAGGGGCTAAGCCGTCATTAACTAATATACAGCCATGAATAGTAACATTCTGGTTTCTTAACACACAAGGTGCATGCATACCCCCAATCTTTAGATTAAGAAAGGCATCCAGGAGTTCTTAAAAATAATTGGCAACCAAGGTCTGTTGCTACCTCTTCATTTCCCCTTGGCTTAAAAAAGCTACAATACTGCAAATAAATGAAATTTCTTGGTTATTTAAACTATATGACAAGAATATGTGCTGTAATACTCATGAAACAGCTTGTGTTGATGGCAAATTGAAAATGCATGGTTTCTTTTTAAGTATAGGAGTGTGAATCCCACACACGGACCTTCTTAGAAAGGTAGTACAGAAGCTTTTTCTTTTCATATTGCAAATGGAAATATAATTTTTCTACATCCCATATAAATTCACTTTAATAATCACCCGCTAAAATTAAGGTTTAAAAATTTGCTATGTCATTAGTCAAATAAAAATGTTTCATTTGTGTTATATAGGCACAACAGCTGGTCTTTTGATAGTTGCTTTAGGCAGGAGAGCAAAGCTGTGGCTGCAGACAAATCAGCAAAGAGCAAGTCAGAGAGGAGATCCAATACCTCCCTGGGGATGTTAGTAGTATTTCTTTTTAAGTGTCCCTGTAACTTACTATTTCAGCTTTTAAGTTCATAGAACATTAATGTCGATATGTTTTTTTTTTTTTTTTTTTTTTTTTTTTTTTTTTTTTACATAAAAGATTGGGTAGAATTGCTGCACATGTGCAATTCTGCTGTGCTTTTTCTCCCTCCCTCTCTTTTTCTCTGTCCTTTTTCATATATGCTCGTAGACGAAGGAGGAAGAGAGACTCAGGAAAGTACAGACAACCTTCATCACTTTTACTACAGAAGCGTTAAATGCTAGTATATAATCTAACAGTATTTATCTAAGAATCTTTAATTGATTTAATTTACATAACTTGCAATGTCGAAGACTATGTTTCACTGCATCTAAAGCGCATTTGCCAGTCTGTTGTTATTGTCAGCCCTGTATTCCCACCTGGTTTTCGACAGCTCTGTCACAAACAGAGCTTCAGCGCTTTTGCTGCCAGTAGCAGTGGTGTTGCCCCAAAGCTGTGTATGATGTTCAGAATGGTTTTGATCAGACACAAGCAATGCAATGAGTTCAGAAAACCCAAGACCTGAGTTTTTGTAGGCGTCCTTTTGAAGTGGGCATTTTTACAAATTACTGCTTATATTTTGTATGTGCGCACATGCGTGTCTGTAGGCAAATATACTCAGTTCGTTCTGAATTTTACATCAGTTCAGCAATGTTAGGAATGTGAAAGGCAGGTTACTCCTTGATTATTCATATAATATCAACGATATTCATGTTTCTTAATTCAGTCAGAAGCCTGCCTATGTGAAAGCCAGTGCATCTTTGCACATTTGGGACTCATCTGCCTGGGGCAACTTTTGGATGTAAGGAATTGTTTGAGTTTAACAGACAATAGTTATGCTGCATTAACTCCCCAGGTGGAAACTGTTGTTCTGGAGAGGTGGCTTTCTTCCATTTTAGCTTACTAATGTTCCAACACACTGAAAGACAGCTAAACAAAGGAAGAAAACTGCACAAAAGAATCCTAACACCAAGTAACTGTCCTCATAGGTGATCTGTTCTACAGTAGGTCATTGAGGCTTTTGTAGACAAATTCAAAGTTACAGGGGCATATCTATGAGAAGATAAGAATCCAGAGTGTCCTGTCCCGGGAGTTACTGAGTAAAGACATCTTTCCTTGAAATTACTGCATGTAGTATCAATGCTCAGTAGATTCAATTCAAAGGCTCTTCATTACTTTAATGGGACTTCACATCCTCACAGCCAGCGTCCTTAGTTGGTTGTAGTCCCAGTGATTTCACTAGGAAAATTCTGTAAACTTTCTTCTTGGAGTTAATGGGTGGGTTTGGGGCATACAAATCTTTTGGGGTGTGTCACCTCATGTCACCTCACAGGACAGAGGTCTAAATCAAAATCAAAATTATTTAAAAGCAAAAAACCTTCCTATGTAAAATTCAGATCTGCATTTCAGAGTGAAATTCCAGGGGAAACAAGTGCCTGCTTTTATATGGGATAGATTGTCTGTTTGTAGTTAAGCAGGAGCAGAGTTTATTTTTGTGTCTTTCTTTACTTATCTTGTTCCTTTGACAAAAAATTAGTGTCTGTTTTGTTTGTGGAATCACGTTTATACTTTTGCAATACCTTCAGAAGAAATGCCGCTCAGTCTCAGCACTTCTGCAACAATGTTAAGGAAAGTAGGTGGAAAAATTGAGTTTCACTGAACAAAATAAAGAGAAAGCCTACTGTGTTCCATAGGTACACGGTTGTTTTAAATGCTTCCCTTTTCAAAAGTTAATTACGTGATTGCTGCATTACTTAAGAGCTGAGAAGAACATGTCTATAACGGTCAGAATCTGAATAGATTTTTAATGCATCTTTTTTAGCTCTCCCTGTGGCTAGGAGTGCTTATTGAGATCTTCATTTACAATAGATTACTGCTACTTTTTAAAGTACTTTCCCACTCTCCGTAATTGATGTATTAGTATATCCCCTAAGCATATTTTCTTGTTCATCTTTACTCCATTAAGATTAAACAGAATGGTCATTAGATCATAAAGAAATAAAATATTCACTTCGCTACTTACTGCAAAAAAGCTACTATTATCTGTCAAATATAAAGATTAACTTTGCCTTCAGGAACATTTTTAATGGCCTTTTAAATATAGCGCTGAACCACTGTAACACACAGTAATAGATGAAGAACTTTCTTCATCAGGGGGAAGTATATCTTAATTAGGTGTCAGTCCCAGAATTTTTTGCTCAGCTCATACTCTTAGCTGTGCAAGATTTTTATCCATGGTTGTCTGAATTCATGACACAGTTGCAACACAGTAAAAAATTAGGGAGACGATTTGTACTTTATCACTTGCTGTAGATTTTTTAATAGGTTTTAATTAAAATGTCAAAGATCATATTCTGTGTATAATTCTTGTTCAAATAACAGTGGAGAATGAGAGTTTGTAAAGATATGAAATAATTCAATTTTCAGTGTGCAAGCATCAATTGCATTTGCAAACAGGTGTTCAATCATGAAACAAAACCAAAACTTTGTTCTTAGAAATTGAGGCTTGCAGAATGGTGTGTGTTTCCCTTATTCACTATAGCCCCTCATTACTTTTCTCCACTGCTCTTTTCTTCTAAGGGAGAAAAAGGGAATGTTTCAAATGGTGAAAGTAGTTTTCAAAGGGCATCAGGGAACACAGAGGACACTTCTATTCTATTTTATGATTGACTACTAACAGATATAAAATACATAAAATACATGCAGCAGCATAACTGCAAAGCTGTTCTTGCCAGTAATGCTCATGTTTACTATCCATCAAACTAGATAAACTTTGCAAAGGAAATATGGTATTAATGACTGATTAATTTTATCAGGAGCAATTGCAGGCAGATTTATTTTATTGATTCGTTCATTATTAATGCTGTCGTGGCTCCAAAGTCACAGTGTTCACAGACAACCAGAGAAGTATCAATATTCAGTAGTTTTGATTGGTACTGACAATGAGATCTCTCCATCAGTGCTTGGTTTTGGGGCATTTTTCTGACTGCCCTGATATTACTGAAATCATTTAAGATTTGGCTATCATTCAGAATTGTAATGATAACTGTGGGATATTCTAGCTTATGTTTATTTTATTATGTTTTTTAATGATGTTGCTAATTTCTGTAACACTTAAGGTCTTCCAAGGGAAAAGCCCTTTTCCCAAGAAGTCTGGTGTACTATAATGGCGTTCTATGATTTTATTTACAGGAATTAACAAAATGACATGAAATTTCATCCATTTTAAAAGAACTAGCTTTTAGTAAAGAATTCATGCAAAGATTGAAGAAAATGGAAATTTCGGTTTTATAAACTGAAATTATAGTCAGCAGATGTTGTAAGATACCTTATTTTAATAACAAGTATGTGTTTGGTTAGTTAGATTAAGGCTTTCATTTTTTTAAGTCAGAAACTTCGCCTTTCTTTGTAACAATTCTTTGGCATCAAAGCCACCACTTTCTTTCAGTAGTGCTTTAGTTTTGTTAGCTGCAGGTACCTTCCTGAGTGCCCCCGGATCTCCAGGCCTGGGTCAGCTACCCATAGTAGCAGTTCAGTTCAGGTGCCCATCTGATCTCAGCACTGCTGCCTTCTCCCAGTCTGGGAAGGAAGGTGCTCTTTTCTACTTGACTCGGTGTTTTGACACATCTCTCTGAAGTTTGGTGTGCCTTGTCATTTGATTGGGAGCACAGCCCCTGTGATGCTTATAGGAAATGTTATTTCTTCTTTTTATCGGTTTCCTTGGGTGAAAACATTCTTACTGACACGTCCCTCACTCATTATGTAAAGCAGGTAATTAGCTGATTACTTGTGTTCCACTTAGCAGCATGATTGGATATGTGTCGCTATCGGCAACGTTTCAGAATAATCTTCAGAAAAGGGCAGTTTACCCAGAAGATGCTCCTCCAGTGTCACCTTCAGTATCCTGGAAGCCCTTCTCGCTCTCTGCTGGACTTCTTGAGTGGGTCCCGCTATCAGTGACCGGCTCTTCTTTTTATGGCATTGAACAATTACATCTACCTGACCTAAGCCTGTCTCCGTGGCCCTGCCTCCCTTCCTAACTAAAGGCTCTGACAGAGCTGCAGTAAGTACCCCTGATTGCCTCAGTGAAGCTCCACTGGAGACAAGGGCTGGAATTAAATTAACAATAAATAATCAAGGTAATTTGATCCTTTGACACTTATCTGTAAATGTTTTCTGCTAGCCTATACGCAGCGCAATAGCAGTGCCATTTCTTATGTATTTGTTGTGCAAAGTAGAGGAAATTAGTTCCTTACGTGTTCAGTCTTGCCTTTACTTTTCATCTCATCTTTCCTTCTAATCTTCCTGTAATTGCACTGAAAAGCATTTTAGTAAACGTATATCAACTTTTTCTGAAATTGTTTTCCTGGCTTCTCTTAAAGAGCACCTATGTTTCAATCTCTCCAGATCGTATGCCATTATTTGGTCAATTCTTCTATACGTAATTTTAGGACTTTCCAGAGTTTATAGGGTATATATTCTTTTCTTTAAATAACTGTTCAAATTAAGTGAAGGAATTCAGTTGCAGGCCATTTATTCATCCATAATGTTACATGAGAAAATTTTTCACCCTTTTTTTTTTCTGTGGAAGGTATAATAAACTAGCTTGTAAGTCCCTTGTCAGTTTTTATTTCTGCCTTCATGTCTTTTTAACATCTGTTTCAGGAAGACCAAGCTTTGTTTGAATTCCAGTATTGTTTTGGCCAGTGTACTGTGAAGCATTGTTAAATTTACAAGTAAATTATACAAATTCCTATATACACCTAATATGTTTTGAATGTCCAGGTGTTAACTAAACCCCATAACCTTTCCCATGTGCTGGTGACTTTAAAGAGAAACAAAAATAACAATACAAAAAACCCCAACAAATAACAGTTAAATGAATTGTTTTTCATATCTATATGCCATAGGTCTGTTATCTGTTTGATAAAGCAGGAAAAATCTCTTGCTCTTTACAGAAAGCATTACAGCTTTGTGATCCTGTAAAATTTTATTTTTTAGTAGCAGAAGAGATTGGGCCTTGTCCAGCTAATACAGTGCTGCCTTTGTGCTTAAAGCACCCACAGTCAGACTTCAACCTAAGAGAAAAATCTCTGGAATAAGGATAATTGAGAGGAGCAATAGCCTCCTCATCTGCATGTTTATAGCCAAAGATCCTTTTGTTTTTCTGACCTTCTGTTGCTGGCATGTAATAGCATAAATTCTTGTGGATATATGAGTGTATTGTGTTTTCATGGCAAGGTTTTGGTAGTGGGGGGCGCTACAGGGGTGGCTCCTGTGAGAAGCTACTAGAAGCTTCCCCTATGTCCGATAGAGCCAATGCCATCTGGCTCCAAGATGGCCTGCCACTGGCCAAGGCCGAGACGATCAGCAACGGTGGTAGCACCTCTGGGATAACATGTTTAAGAAGGGGGGGGAAAAACTGCAACAGCAGCGCAGCTGCGGCTGGAGAGAGAGGAGTGAGAATATGTGAGAGAAACAACTCTGCAGACACCAA
>NW_008796218.1:9556518-9557225 GCF_000699145.1 Aptenodytes forsteri | reverse complement strand
AGTTGCCGACTGAGATTAAACCACGACACCCGTCCCCCTGCGCCGCTGAGGGGGAGGAGGTAGAGAAATTGGGAGTGAATTTGAGCCCGGGAAGAAAGGAGGGGTGGGGGGAAGGTGTTTTAAGATTTAGTTTTTATTTTCTCATTACCCTACTCTGATTTGATTGGCAATAAACGAAATTAATTTTTCTGCAAGCTGAGTCTGTTTCGCCCATGATGGCAATTGCTGAGTGATCTCCCTGTCCTTATCTTGACCCATGAGCCTTTCATTATATTTTCTTTCCCCTGTCCAGCTGAGGAGGGGAGTGATAGAGCGGCTTGGTGGGCACCTGGCATTCAGCCAGGGTCAGCCCACCGCAATGAGCTAGACAGTAGGCCTGATTGCTACCTGTTGTTTTCCTCTTAGATGAGCTTGCTACTTTTCCATTAGCACTAGTGTAGACCCAAGTTGTTTTAAAGGATTTAGAAGAAAGAGCTAAAAATATAGAAAAATAAAGGGAAAAGAATGATGGCCAGTTTGGGATAAGACAGTAGCCTTGCACCTGAGTGAGTCACCACTGTGCTTGACGTTGCTTTTTCCTTGGGATAGTCACTTATGTCCCCTGAATCTTAGATAGCTTTTGGAAAAAAGAGGTTATTGGTAGATACTTTTCTCATTATGGTGTTAGGAGAATAAATTAAAATATATTCATTTAGCACATGTTGGTG
>NW_008796218.1:9549717-9556491 GCF_000699145.1 Aptenodytes forsteri | reverse complement strand
AATAAATTTTATTTTTTTTATATTTTATAAATTTATATAACTGATGACATAATTCCTTGATGTCATCATTAAGGCAAGAATTGTTTTCCCACAGTCATGTCCAGTAATATTTTCTATTCACAGAAGGTTCGTCTAACAGTTTCAGAGCACTTAAAAAATATTTAATAAAAGAAAATTCCTAATACTCAGACAAGCTGGATAGAGATTTTTTATCAGTGTAGAGTGGTTAAGTGCCTTGCATATGTTATAAATCAGTGACTAAACTGGAAATTAACTTTTGGTCCAATTTAAGGACAAATATATTTGTAAAGCTTTTCCTGGTTGCTGTGTAGAAATTCTTCATAACCTCCATCAGTAAGTATTTTTATGTTGATGTCCCTCCATTGTGTGTTATCTCTAGACTGAATTGTGAAAGAGGAAGATTGTGTTCCAGTTTAAAACAAAAGCTAAGTCAAAGGGTCTTTTCTTTGGCCAGTGCCTTTGAATAGTGTTTTTGACTGTACATGACTTTCAGGGTTGCTTCAAACTACACTCTTTAATTATGAGGTGATGCTGAAAGAGCTATATTCAAAGCTTAGTTTGCACGGGAACTTGATGCTTAAGAGTTAGTGAGAACATTAACTAGTAAGATAGTATAGGTAATGTAGAATATATTCTGTTACCTTTTTTTTATTAGGTTACAGAAAAGTGGCTTGACAACTGTCTAAGGCAGAAAACTAGCAGTCGGGATTCCTTGGCTCTGGTAGTGCTATTGCATCCGGCAATGCTGGGCACTTCAGTCTATGTTTCGATACCTGTGACAGACAGTCAGTCTGTGAATTGACCGTAATGTTAGGCAGAACATGTATATGTTGTGACAGTTAATATTGTACGTGCTTTTGTAAAACACTTGTAAAATATTGTAAAGTGCCTTTGATTTTCAAGAAAGGGAGCGTTCGTGCTGTTACTCTTAACACCACAACCCCATGGAGGAGGAGGCTGACAGTGAAGGAGAGAGGAAAGACTGAATCATTTGAATGTTTCTAAGGTAAAAGGCAAATCATTTGTTCATCATTTGAGGAGAAATAGGAGATTCTGGAGGAATTAATTAGAATCCTTTTAACAATTTTGCCCTTCTGCGAGTGTGGATGAAAGGAATTTGACCTGTTCTTTATACAATAGCTAAGACTTGGTACTGCCTTCATTTCTCTCAGTTTGTGAGGCATGAGAAAATAAGATGGGTTCCAAGTGGTGGGATAATTCTATTTTCTTCACAGTGTATGAGAAAAGAAAGGCTGCCATGTGTTGATGAGATCATCACTTTAATAGCAGCCATTTATCTCAGAATGCTCTCTGGAGGTAAACACAACGATCACTTTTAAAGTTAAAAGCATAATTCAGCCTGGCTATTCTCTTAATTCTGTTCTTATTAAGGTGGCTTGGTTCAACTGATCTATTTAAATGGTGAAGAATGCAGCAGACTATTTTTTCAAGGATGTCTTTTGTACTTGTTTTAGTTTGATTTAGGATTCAATAGCAAATGCAAAAAAATCTCCTTTTAAGCAAAAGGGCTGATCAGGCTGGGTGGAAATATACAGGGAAAAAAGCATTCTTTATGTTGCACTTGGGAAATGCAAAGCTGGCAAAAAGTTATTTTGCAAATGACAAAAGAAATCACAAGTTCTCATCAGGAACGGCACAGATCACTGCAATCAATTTTGGTGCTAGAAATAGTGCTGCTTTATACACGGAGTAAACCGGTTGCTAAGGAATAGGTAGGTTGAGCCTTTTCACATTAAAACGTAGACTAATACCTGTGGGAGATTCTTATTAGAAGCTGGTTATAGATGAATTAAAATGAATTTAGAGATAAAATTACTAGAAAATGGCAATATCTGCAAACTCAAGAACACAGTGGTCTTACAAGAACTTAATCCAACAGTCTGTCTGATTGAAGCACTGATCATAAATTTTTCTACAGCTGTTTTGGTTGCTGGTAGAAAGGAAGCTCCTGTTTTTGCATCCATACATTCAGTTTTGTACTTGTGAGGGTGGATGCTTAATACTCCAGAAAATTACTAGAAAATGGCAATATCTGCAAACTCAAGAACACAGTGGTCTTACAAGAACTTAATCCAACAGTCTGTCTGATTGAAGCACTGATCATAAATTTTTCTACAGCTGTTTTGGTTGCTGGTAGAAAGGAAGCTCCTGTTTTTGCATCCATACATTCAGTTTTGTACTTGTGAGGGTGGATGCTTAATACTCCGTGTTTTGTTTCTCTTTCCAAGGAGATTTTATACTCTGCCCTAGTGTGGCAGCAAGGAGCCCATCCTATTTCATTCTCTTCCAAGTAAAGAATAAAGCTGTTGTTCCCTTTCTTTTCCCTTTTCTGGGGACTCAGTTTATACAGAGCA
The DNA here is from genome assembly GCF_000699145.1 of Aptenodytes forsteri. Taxonomy (NCBI): domain Eukaryota; kingdom Metazoa; phylum Chordata; class Aves; order Sphenisciformes; family Spheniscidae; genus Aptenodytes; species Aptenodytes forsteri. Next base: position 9,554,095 of record NW_008796218.1, on the reverse strand, counting down.
AGAACTTAGAATGGGAATCATGGTGCATTGCTGTGAGTTTTGTGGATGTGGGTGTTTGGGTGTTGACTCATAAGTACGCTTTCATTGAGTCCACAAAACCAAAAAAGAGTACACTAGTCCTCTCAGTACTGAATTAAAAAGTTTCTCTCTTCAGGTGTAGTTATCAAAAAATAACTCTTTTAAGAGATATTTTCCCATAAAGAAAACACTTTCATAGTCATGTAGGATTATAATTGCTTGTCCAAAATTCAGAGAAAGTTTCTAATATGTCCATCAAAACACTCATGTGGTAGCAGTTCAGGTCTTCTTATATACATTTTCACCCATTGTACCTGTAAATTTTGCAAACAAGACAAAGTATTTATCAGAAAACTTGAATGAATTACTCATCCATTTGTGGATTATTTCCATAATTATTTATTCCCTAATATCCTTCATCTTAATGTATCGCTCTAGAAGTTGGAGCTGTTAAAGTTTTCTCCTCTAAAATAAAAACATTATTTAAACAAAGAAAAAAAATCCCTTGTACATAATTGGCTACTTATCACAGGCATTTCCTTTAAGTTTTCACATTTACTTGACTTGAGTTAACGAGTTTAATAATGGTCAAGAAGCAAGTATAGACATGAAAAAAAAAGGAATAGTTAACATTGAGGAGAAAAGTATTGATTTAATTAAATTTTTGTCATATGCCCTAGAAAGAAATGTCACATTAAAACCAGTTATATTGGTTAGATATTTCAGATCTGACACAAATGAAGTCTTTATTAATTCCTTGATTCCTAATTGTTTTATTTGCATCACAGCATACCATAGCTCTTTGATATGGTTCTGCTCTTGCTCCCATTGTAATTACTTAGGACTTTGGCACAGGAGAGAGGAATTCAAGCTTGTATCCTTAATTGCCTAGTTTCTTTTAATATCCATATATTACCTGCAGCATTTATTTGATGACCACTGCTACTGCTGTCATCTGAAGACCCAGCTCACAATCTCTTGTATCTTATGGCACATCTTGACGGCTAAGACATGCTTTTATCCCCAGGGTATATATAAAGAATTGGGCGCAGATAAAGTGGTTTGTTGAAAGGGCGTGTGGGAAGTCTTTGGTGGAACAGAAAATTATTCCATTGCTTGCTATCTGAGGCTACCTCTGAGAATTTGAATGTGCAGAGTAAAAGCCCAGAATCCTTGGTTTGAGGTCTTAGTTCCTGCCCTGTGCATTTGTAACTCCACCTCTGCCTTATTTGTCTCTTCCCTTCCTCCTTCTTGACTCCCTTCAAAGGAGTCAATTTTCCTTCATTTGTTTTTTTATATCTTGTTGATTTGTTTCTTTTTTTCTTTTTGATTTGGTTTTTTTCTTGTTTTTATTTTCCTGTCTTCCTTGTACACTCATGTCAATTACTTTTCTCCTTCCTTCTTTTAGAATGTCATTGCTTTCTGGAAAGAAAAAGTTTAAAAGAATATAGTTGAATTGAACTATTCCTGCCCTGCTAGACTTATGCCAATATGGTGCTATTTAATTTGAAGAAATTAGAAATGTGTGCATCCTGCAGTATTGTTTTTTCATCTCTTGACTTCAGATCCACAAAGCCAATATTGTTTCATAACTTCTCTCCAGTACTTTCTGTGGAGATTCGCAGTGCAAAGTGAGCAGTTTTGTTAAAAGAAGAAAAAAAAAAATCTGTGGTTTTTAATGACTTTGAGCAAAACCTTAAAATTCTGCAATTTTATGTGCAGAAAAATTCTTAAACTAATTTGTCCTAGGTTATTCAGAAGATTTCATTTTGGTAAATAGGTTGCTTTTTTGTGTGTGGTTTTTTTATGGTTTTGCTGTTACATTGTACATTATTTGGTTATCAAAGGAGCATCTGAAAACGTAGCATCACTATTGTGTGATGAAGTAATCCATACAATTAGTAATTTCAAACAAACAAAAAACCCACTTCAAATTAAGAACATAAATGTTTTATTTTAAAAATTTGAAATTTGATGATTCAAAACACTTCTTATTTTCTTCCTAAATTAATTTTTGGCTAAACTGATGTTTTTATTGTGATGGGACTAGAAAATCTATCTCTTACATTGAAATGACCAACAGAAACAATATGAATGAAAAATGTCATGCCCACCCTATTATCACCAACATCGGGAATCCAAACAGTTAATATGAGATAGAAGAGGAACAAAAACAATTTAGCTACTAGAACAAAATCTCTATTGAGGAAGGTGAACCCTTTGACAGATGAGAGAAGACAGTTAAGGACAAGTCTGTTTCTGCTGAAGAAGCATACTACTAGAATCATGTCACATTAATGAAAAACAGAATTATACTGGCAAACAACATATTTCCCATCTTTGCAGAGGGAACTCATTTTGAGTTTTGATAGGCAGGATTCCCCCAAGCAAATATCCTGAATTACAGAAGATCAGCCTCTGCCAACAGTGTTGATGCTCCCAAATCAAAGCTAATAGAAGATCATTTCTCTCTTACCTTGGAAGCTGTTCTTCCCTTCTTTTTTCAATGCACACATTCTTCCCAAATCGTGGTTTGAAACTCAGGAGAAAACAGAGTGAGAAGAGTCTCATAAACACAAGTGAAACTTGGTTAGTCAAATGCTTTTCTTTTGTTTCAGAAAAGAAACCACTTCTACAGTGCCAGCCACAATTTTAGGTTAAGATATTTGAAAATGTCAATAGATTTTTGTTTGAATCTCCTGTGAGAGCGTTTCAGCCCTGGTGATCCCTGCCAATTTTGAGCCAATAAAATTAAAAAATTTTCTTCCAACATTTATATAGTTTAGATTTTTTTTTTTTAATTTCTTGGGCTGAAAGAATGTTACTGTGCTTAGCTGCAATTGTTGCACAGTGAAATTTTCTGTATGCATTTTCTCTGCCATCACTGGGTTTTTTAGCTTTTGTGTTGACCTTGTAGCTGTGCCACTCTTGCTGCCCATTATCAACCAAGTCGGTGAGGCCGGTGCTGAGCCCTGCTTTTCTCAGCATCAGAGGAAAATATGTATAGTAGTTATGCAGATATTTCCTTGGTTGACTGCTGCCTCACAGCATATACAGCTCTGATCACTACAGGGGATCTAAGTGTATGAAGCTGTGAGCACAACATGTCAGCCTGTTTTCAGACCTGTATCTTCTCACTTTACAGCCAGAAGAGTGTTTTAATTTTCCATAGAAGAGTTGTTAGTGCATATACACCTCCATACTAGCACTGATTTTGAGCCTCAGAACTTCCTGTGAAAGGAAGGTTTCCTGTGAAATTAGACTTTTGTGTAAATGTTAATGACGTTTGAGTGGTTTAATTCCATTGGTACCTTCTTTCAAATGCAAAATTATGTCAATAAATTGGAAATAAATTTAATAGGCTTAATGGCGCCTTTAGAGGTAAAGTAGCTTCGCTGCAACCTTCTGAGTCATTAAGGTCTTTGCTGACAATGCAGACTACAGCAGTATGACTTTAATACTACTGTGTGAGGAATTACTTAATTTTAAAAGGCTTCAGCAAATTTTCATGCCTTTATCTGTCCCCATTCTGTCTGGCTGCTAGAATCTGTCTGTACTCCAAATACCTTATCTTCCTTCTTGACAGGGAATTTCTAAACATACATAAATCTGTGGACTTAATTTCTGTTGAATATTTTTCCAAATGTGTGTCCCAGGAAACAATCTGAACCATAAAAATACCATAACTGTGAAATTATGGTATTTATATTGTCTAAACCTCCAGTCTTCCCTTTAGATTTTGATTTAGCCACCTTCTTTTTGAAAAAATTATTATTTTGAATGTAAAAATAATGATCAATTAGACTGAAGTTTAATCACCCATTTCTTCTGAGTCAACTCCCGCATTATCTAAAAATAAAGCGTGCCTTGATGCCGCAATTGTAGGTACACTATTTATGCTGAAGTGCAGTATTTTGCATTATTAATATCCAGCACAACTTTTGTTCCATGACTAAAATAGCTCAATAGGAAAGTGTAATAGTGTATTGGGTTTGCATGACAAGGTTTTGGTAGTGGGGGGGCTACAGGGGTGGCTTCTGTGAGAAGATGCCAGAAGTTCCCCCCATGTTGGACAGAGCCAGTCCCAGCCAGCACCAAGACAGACCCGCCGCCGGCCAAAGCTGAGCCCATCAGTGATGGTGGTAGCGCCTCTGGGATAACATGTTTAAGAAGGGGGGGAAAAAACTGCTACGCAACAGCAGCTGCGGCTGGAGAGAGACTGAGAATATGTGAGAGAAACAACTCTGCAGAAACCAAGGTCAGTGAAGGAGGAGGGGGAGGAGGTGCCAGAGCAGAGATTCCCCTGCAGCCCATGGTGAAGACCATAGTGAGGCAGGCTGTCCCCCTGCAGCCCAGGGAG
>NW_008796218.1:9548410-9549462 GCF_000699145.1 Aptenodytes forsteri | reverse complement strand
GCAGTTTGTGAAGAACTGCAGCCCGTGGGAAGGACTCACGCTGGAGAAGTTCATGGAGAACTGCCTCCCGTGGGAGGGAGTCTGTTTCACTGTGACGGTAATTGCTGAGTGATCTCTCCCTGTCCTTATCTCAACCCACGACTCTCATTATATTTTCTCTCCCCTGTCCAGCTGAGGAGAGGGAGTGGTCGGGCACCTGGAGACCAGCCAGGGTCAACCCATCACAAATAGGTCGGTCTTATAGAGATTTGGGTGTATCAGGATCACGTATGGATGAATTTGAAATGTGTGATACCGACTTAAGGCATTTGCACACGTAAGGGCCACACTGGTTTTCCAGAAGGACCTATTGGTGTATATCAGCTTTTGTGGTGATTTCATGTTTGAATGGTGGGAAATGAAGTAAATGCAATAATTTGCCAGAGACAACTGTAAAACTGACTGAGAGTGAATGACTATCAGGGAACAATATTCTTGCCATGTCACGCTTCTCTCTGTATTAACAGATGATAGTAATTGTAGAAAGATTGAAATAATGTCTTAGTGTGCTGGTTTTGGCTGTGATAGAGTTAATTTTCTTCACAGTAGCTAGTATGGGGCTGTGGTTTGGATTTGGCTGAAAACAGTGTTGATAACACAGGGATGTTTTCGTTACTGCTGAGCAGTGCTGACACAGAGTCAAGGCCTTTTCTGCCTCTCACACCACCCCACCAGTAAGCAGGCTGGGGGTGCACAAGAAGGTGGGAGGGGACACAGCCGGGACAGCTGACCCCAACTGACCAAAGGGATATTCCATACTATATGATGTCATGCCTAGCATATAAAATAGGGGGAAAGCTGGCCAGGGGGGCTGCTGCTTAGGGACAGGCTGGGCATCGGTCGGTGGGTGGTGAGCAATTATTTTCATTTTCATCACTTGTCTTTCTTGGGTTTTATTTCTCACTCTTTTTGTTATTTTCCTTTTCATTACTATTATTATTATTGTTATTATTTTATTTCAATTATTAAACTGTTCTTATCTCAACGCATGAGTTTTCTCACTTTTACTCTTC
>NW_008796218.1:9547277-9548197 GCF_000699145.1 Aptenodytes forsteri | reverse complement strand
CCTCGTTACAATAACTTCTCAGTATCTTGAACATCCTTGGATAGTTAAAATACTTCTATTGGTATTTCTTAGAAATATTACTTTGTTTTTGTCTAAGATTAACAAGCAACTTAGGAATATGACCCAGGCTCCATGAGAGTATGATCATGGGTGGCACGGTATGTGGGAGACTGCGGGCAGGTAACGAGAGAACTTCTCGCCTCCAGTGGTCTGGAACTTCACTCCCGAACAACTACAGGATCCTGGTGAAATGATAGAATGTTTGAAAAAAAAAAATTAAAAAAAAAATGCTGTGGCTACTCTGAAGAGGCACAACTTACCGCACTGTGCTGGGCCCTGACTAAGATCTACCAAACACTGCTCGATATTATGCAGCACCCTCAGGGAGAAGAGCGGGAAAACAAACCAACAGACATTGTGGCTAAATCAGACACTATATCAGTCACCCCTAAAACTAAAAAGAAACAATGGAAGCGGAAGAAAACTCGTTTAGTAAGGGATGAAGAAGCTTCTCCTAAGAAGGAACAGGAGAAAGAATCAGAGAGGCAGCCTGTTTTGCAGCAGAGAAGTCACAAGAACAGGAGGAAGAAGAGACTGAAATAATAAATGAGACAGAAACCACCCGATCCCTATCTGTAAGTGAGCTGCAAGATATGTGAAAAGATTTTAGCCGTCAACCAGGTGAGCTAATTCTCAGCTGGTTATTCCGATGCTGAGATATTGGGGTCAGTAGTCAGGAATTAGAGGGTAAGGAAGCCTGGCAGCTAGGATCCCTTGCTAAGGACAAGGCCATTGACAAAGGGATTGGAAAAAAGGCAGGAGTCCTCAGTCTTTGGTGGTAACTCTTGTCAAGTGTGAAGGACAGGTATCCCTTCAAGGAAGAATCATAGAATAGAATAGAATCATTAAGGTTGGAAAAG
>NW_008796218.1:9545513-9546337 GCF_000699145.1 Aptenodytes forsteri | reverse complement strand
GGCGCAACTGGAGGCCATTTCCTCTTGTCCTATCGCTAGTTACTTGGGAGAAGAGACCGACACCCACCTCGCTACAACCTCCTTTCAGGTAGTTGTAGAGCGCAATAAGGTCTCCCTGAGCCTCCTTTTCTCCAGGCTAAACAACCCCAGTTCCCTCAGCCACTCCTGATCAGACTTGTTCTCCAGACCCCTCACCAGCCTCATTGCCCTTCTCTGGACACACTCTAACACCTCAACGTCCTTCTTGTAGTGAGGGGCCCAACTTTTGAGAACTTGCAAATTCCCAAAGCAAATGGACCAACATTGAGGGAGGTATCCAGTATCTGAGGGAATTAGCCGTGTTGGAGGTGATCTATAACAACAGGTATCCAAAGACCCGGATGAAATATGGATCACGCGGTCCATGTGGCAAAAGTTTGTATGAAATGCACCAATGTCATACACCCAGACCCTGGCGATAATGAGCTGGATAGACGTAGAGGCACCAACTATAGATGAACTGGCCAGACATCTCCAAGAATACAAAGATAATCTCACTCCCTCCATGTGTGCCTGTGTCTCGGCTGTGGACAGACTGACCCATAAAATGTTTGAGCAAGCCGAGAAGGGTAGGGTGTTCCTCATGCACTCCAATGAAGGCCTCAGCTATTAAGAGTCAGTCTTTTTCTGTTCAAGGGAAAGGGTACTGGTGGTGCACACCACATGCAACCTTGTGGTTCTTCCTGCATGACCAGGGGGAGGACATGAGGAAGTGAGATGGTGAACGTACCTGGAGACTAGAAGCTCAGGTACAGGAACTGCAAGGAAAAACAACAGCCAGAAAG
>NW_008796218.1:9542922-9545228 GCF_000699145.1 Aptenodytes forsteri | reverse complement strand
CTTCAAAGACCCTAAAGGGTACCAGTGGGCTTTTGGTATAGCTGCCTTGAGTATGGAGAAGATTAAACAGCTGTCTAACTTGCCTGGTCTCTCAGAGGATCCGTCTGTGGTGAGGTTGCTGCAGGTTAAAGAACAGCAGGTGCCAATTGTTATCATGACAGTGTTGTGGAGGCTCACATAATCAAATTAGGCAGGTGATAGATTAAAAAGTAAACTTTATTTTAACCAAAATTGTTTAGCAGAAAACTAACTAGAAATGAGGCATCAACACTCCGACATCAGTAAACCACAGGTTCAGTATGGTGTACAAGGGATTAATACAGCACAGCCGGCTTGAGAAATGAGGGTCCAAAATGCGCACAATCGCTCACCTATAAGACGAGGGCTCTCAACCTCAAGGAGTTTCCTTGGGCAGCATCTCGACCCAAGGGGAGAGTCCCTGACTGCAGACCCGCTGCTCCGAGGAAGACCAACTTAACTTGCCCTCCGGCGGGGCTCCATTTATACCCTGGTCCAATCTAATCTGTGGTCAATTCTAATTGGCTGAGGGCCTTAACTTCCTTATTCCTCGCCTGAGGTGTATACGTGACCATAATTACTGGCCCAAAGCACGTACGTGACGGTCAGCACTCGCCACCTTAAAGGTGCAAAAGTAAGGACATGAAAAGTAAGGACGCAGTGGTCTTAATGCCCCCAGTCTTTGTCAGGGCGGGTGCACCTGCCACACACAGTGCACTGGAGACAATATCACACCAATCGAGACTCCCTGGTTCCCATCCATAAGTTGATCCGTCGACTGGGGAGTCAAGGAGTGATCAAACTCATTCACCCTTTAATAGTCCCATATGGCCAGTGCAAAAATCTAACAGAGAGTGGGGGCTAACAGTAGGCTATTGAGGCCTGAACCAAGTCACACCTCCGCTGAGTGCTGCCATACCAGACGTGCTAGAACTCCAGTACAAACTGGAGTCAAAGGCCACCAAGTGGTATGCCAAAATTGATATCGCCAATGCATTTTTCTCAATCCCTCTGGCAGCAGAGTGCAGGCCACAGTTTGTTTTCACTTGGAGGGGCATCCAGTACACCTGGAATCCACTGCCCCAGGGGTGAAAACACAGCCCTACCATTTGTCATGGATTGATACAGGCTGCACTAGAACAGGGCGAAGCTCCCGAACACCTGCAATATATTCATGACTTCATTGTGTGGGGCAACACAGCAAAGGAAGTGTTTGAGAAGGGGAGAAGAATAATCCAAATTCTTTTGAAAGCCAGTTTTGCTATAAAACAAAGTAAGGTCAAGGGACCTCCACAGGAAATCCAGTTTTTAGGAATAAAATGGCAAGATGGACGTCATCAGATCCTAATGGATGTGATCAACAGGCATGTCTCCACCAACTAGTAAAAAGGAAACACAAGCTTTCTTAGGCATTGTGGGATTTTGGAGAATGTATATTCTAGGTTATAGTCTGATTGTAAGCCCACTCTATTGAGTGACCCGGAAGAACAACAACTTTGAATGGGGCCCTGAGCAGCAGCAGGCCTTTCAATAAATTAAACGGGAGATAGTTCGTGCAGTAGCACTTGGGCCAGTCCGGGCAGGACAAGATGTAAAAAATGTGCTCTACACCGCAGCTGGGGAGAATGGCCCTACCTGGAGCCTCTGGCAGAAAGCTCCTGGAGAGACTTGATGTCAACCTCTACGGTTTTGGAGCTGGGGATATAGTGGATCTGAAGCCCGTTACACTCCAATTGAGAAACAGATATTGGCAGCATATGAAGGAATTTGAGCCACTTCAGAAATAGTTGGTACTGAAGCACAGCTCCTCTTGGCACCTCAATTGCCTGTGCTCAGCTGGATGTTCAAAGGGAGGATCCCCTCTATGCATCATGCAACTGATGCTATATGGGTTGCACTGATAACGCAACCAGCTCAAATGGGAAACCCCGAACACCTGAGAATCCTGGAATTTATCATGGATTGGCCGGAGGGCTGAAACTTTGGAGTGTCACCAGAGGAGGTGACTCGTGCTGCTCCTGTATAATAAACTACCAGAAAATGAGAAGCAATATGCCCTGTTTACAGATGGATCCTGTCATATTGTGGGAAAACGTTGAAGGTGGAGAGCTGCTGTGTGGAGTCCTACATGGCAAGTCGCAGAAACTGCTGAAGGAGAAGATGAATCGAGTCAGTTTGCAGAGGTGAAAACCATCCAGCTGGCTTTAGATATTGTTGCATGAGAAAAATGGCCGGTACTTTATCACTATACTGACTCATGGATGGTGGCAAATGCCCTGTGGGGGTGG
>NW_008796218.1:9509347-9540641 GCF_000699145.1 Aptenodytes forsteri | reverse complement strand
GTATTTCTTTCTGATTTATCAGAATCCCTTTAAAACCATTAAGGTAGTAAAAAAAATAAAAGTAGTTATAGAAAATAATATTTTAGACAGGAATTTGCTGCTTGATAGTGCTTGAAATTCACATATTGTAGCTTGAACGAGAGCATTATCAACTCTATTCAGGGAAATGCCTGTTGCCTTATATTTTCCTCAAGAGCTACATCTTGTATTTCAGTAGTTCTCAGTTTTTTACATTATCATTTTTTTCTTCTATTACTGCTAGAATGAATGCTATTCTCTTTTTTTCTGTTACTGACTCTGTATTTCAGGAAATCACAACATAGCTGTTAACATTGACTATGAGGTGAAACATGAGTGCTTAACATTGGAGGATATCTCATAAGATAAAAGTCACTTTTATTTTACAGGTGTATTTTATGGACAAATGTAAAATAATGGTTTATTGTGAAAAGTAAATGTAAAAAAATGTCTATTTCAGTCAAACAATTTATAATCAGTTGTTTGTTATATCTAACTTGATTTTCTAATGGGAGTATAAAACTCATACCCAGATATTTAGCAGGCAAGTCTTAGGATTTCATGTAAAACAAAAATGTTTGAATACAGATGAGGTAGCTTGTTACGTGTGGAAATTGTTGGTCACCTAATGTGCATATATAGTGTGCAGTTTCCACACAATTTCCACCAATCATGGAATTTCAGTGCACCATGCAATTTAGGAATATGACACCTTTATTATAATTCCTTTATTATCTTTAATCTTTGTAGGGTTTTGTATCTATTTTTATCTGATCATATATAACAGGAGCAATGTTAATGGTTTGGAATATAAGTGCTTGGAATAAATAGATTTTTCGTTATGGTTGTCAAATGCCTTAACCCTGCTTTCATCGTGTAACTAACTTCCAAACCTATTTATTGCTTTGCATACTTCAAAACAAATTAGCATTGTCCCTTAAGTATACAGTTCTAATAGGGTAATATTCTTTTAGCCAGGAGAAAAAAAAACACATGAGACTTTAAAATTTTTAATTTTTAAGGGTCACTTTTCTGCGATGATTAGTAAATACATTTCCCTGGCCAGGTGCTATGTTACAGAAAGTGCTGAGCATGAGTGTGTTTTTGTGAGAAAAATGCCATTTATTGTTGCTGGCACTTAATATTTACAGAGCTTTGCTGTGCTTTGAATGTAGCAAAATGCTGCAGTCACTGCCGGTTTTTGCTTCTGCAAAATCCTGCCTCCTGGTACTGAATTAGCATCTGACACTGACAACCATACCAGCAGCTCATTGGTGGTGTTAAATTCTTCTTGATTTGGAATCAGATGTGGTGCTAGCTAGATCACCTTTCCTCCGCCTGCAGTTCAGACTGGGAACTCCCCAGCGGAGATTACCTGGACATTAATTAAAGCAGGGTTTCTGTTGTACTCTGGAGAGACACAGAGCTGAAAGAGTGATCATGAAGCTGGTCCTGCACTTTTGATGGCTTTCCCTGTAAGAAAGTCCATGTGTACCATCATAGAAAAGACAGGGAAATGATATACAGTGCCAGGCACTGTGAATCCAGCTCCCGTCCCGCTGGAATGCTGCTTCCCCGTGAGGTGTTCCTCTAGAGTGCTCCCTGCTCAGATCAGTGTTGTCCTTCCAATTTTAAGAATGTAGATATAAGATTAGAAGATTATTTTTCATACCGTTTCGCTTCTCTGTATTACCAGGCTAAGATGTTCAAATACCATGATTAAAACACAGTTTCATGAAAGTGGTTTTAAAATTGATTTATAAGAACTGCGGAAAATTAGATTTAGAAGAACTGGAATCTTCCTCTTTCTGTAGGTGGTTTATATGCTCATTTTTGAGTACATTATAGTTACGTTTCCAATTATTGTGCTACAGCTACAAGAACTGGAATTGCTTAAAAAAAGAAAATTTTAAAAGTCACCAGACTTCTTGAGGTTTTAAGTAAAACCTTGCATGTGGAAATAGTTTTGATAAAACTACAAGATTTTCAACAGCATATAACCTTCCATCTGTCCATACTTTACACCCTTCTTTACTCTCTAAACTAGTCTTTGGTGGTGATATATCCCAGCTACTACCTTTCCAGCTGTTAAACCCAAGACTAATCCCTGTGTTCATCACAAACTATTTTAGGGTAAAATATGACTACAAAGCAGCTTGCCTCCTGCTGGCTCCTTCAGTGCACTGTGGCCCCTTCCTTATATTTGTTGAATTTTATATTCTCTGCAGCATGTATACTACTGTGTTTTGCATATATAAATTACAGAAGCTAGGGCATGTGAATATAAATGAGATCTCAGCTTCTCAAAGGACTTAAATGCTTGCTTTTCTTTTAGTCACATGTATTTATGCTTCTTTAACATGGATCTTGAACTGTAACATTGTGATTAAAATATATGAAAAGCATAGATATTCATTTTTAGGTTGGTTTCCTAAGAAACTGAAGTTTATGTGATTGTGCTGTTCATCTGTCAGCTATAGTTCTAAAAACTACTGAGCAAACCTGAACAAGGGGTAGAAACTGAAAATGAGTATCACTGTGTTAGAAGATAATTAAGGAAAATTGTCAGGAGGTTAGAGGGGAAAGATGCAGATTAATATCTTCCTCTGAAAGAAGGGCAGGCAGGCACGAGACAGACACTGGCTTTCAGGCTCTCTGTGCTTAATGCAGAGCAACTAAGCAAACTTCAAACTTGCCTTCTTGCTGTAGTCACATTCAGACTTTTACTATGTTAATATTTCCTATCAGAACAATGTAAAAAACTTTCCTGAAGTGCCAATGAAAGTCTTCTGCTTTTTCACCTTACATTTCTAAGTGGAGCTTGAGCAATGTGAGCATCTTCCACTGCTCTCACTTTTCTCTACAAATGAACGTAGAATCTCATTTTGATCTTTGTTAAAATACAGAAACGGCATTACTGCCGTCCTTCCTGTACAGCTTCCTTTGCCCTGGGCTGTGAACATGGTGAGAATACCACAGTTTAAGACTACCTTATTTTGAGACTGTCTCTGACTGTAGCTTTCACCAACGTAGCGGATGCAACGCTGCCCTCGCAGCGTGTCCTTGGTGGTGTACTCTGCGTTGGAGAGCAGTCAGAGGTCTGTCAGCTCAGGATGAATCCCCATCATGGAATCGGTGGTTTTGCTAAGCGTGACTGAACTAAAATAAACTCATCTCCCAACTTAACTGAAGGGGTCTCAGACTTTATCCAGGTAAGAAAACTTGAATCTCTTAACAGAAAGTATTTAAAATATGTTGAAGGGCAGATCTGCTTCAGATTATTACCCTCTCACTAAACGAGTATTATCAGGTTTATGGCAGATAGCCTGTTAGATTGACACATGGATTTCTCAACTGCCTCAAAACCAATAAAGCAGATTAGCGAGCATCTGATCTCATTAATTGTCCACGCATCAATTTGGACACCAACAAAAGTTTTTCTATTTTCCTTGCACCTTCTGAAGAATTATCTCCAACAATGCAGAATGAACGTTAATGTCACAGCTCAGCATTTTAGTATGTTTCTTGTGCCTCAGGTAAGAGCTTTCAATTTCTTTAGTCAGCATGTTCAGGTCATCTTATAATTCTCAGATATATCAGTATTATTTGTCAAGATTTAAGTTCCTCCAGTGGCTCTATTGTGCTGTTCTCTAGATGGTTGAGTTTATGGTCATATTTTCAGTCAGTGCAAAAATATAACTCCAGTGGGTTACTGAAGTAATGCTGATTTAAACCAGCACAGAATTTGCTTCAGTGATTAAATTTAAAATGTTGATGGTAATTATAATTAGGCCTGTTAATTTCTGTATGTATTATAATATCATTTTCTCAGCTTTCTTAATTTTCCTTTCTTTGTCATTAAAGTTAATGTAGATCCTCAGGTTCACTTCTGTCTTCTGTTTTGTATGCTAAGCGTGCCTAAAGTTATGTCACTCCTGCTACTGGGTCTTTTCCTCTTCATTTATGATCAAACAAACAAACAAAAATCTTGTCCTGCTATCCTTATTGCCATCATTCGAATCAGGGATTCTTTGAGAATGTGATTTAATGTTTTATTTTCCTCGCATCATCACCTTGTACAGGCTTTAAAACTTTGTTTTAAAATAGTCATTTCATAGCCTAGTCATGCCCTAGAGAGTCCATGACACATTCAAATGCCAGGTTTCTCAGTGCAGCATTTAATATCCATAAGGTCTGTATCAATCCTATTTATTTTCACATTCTGTCCTTTAACAAATATTGTTTTCTTCTTCGTTCTTTTACCTACCCCAATGTTAATAGGAATATTAACTATCTCGTTCCTGTTTTTATCTATTGTGTTTTATATGAATTGTTCCATTTTGTACTATATTGCACTGAATCTTTAATTTTTTGTGAAATAATTGACAAAAGCTCTATTGTGTAGTACTCTTCATAATTATTCTTTTGGCATACATCCCATGATATATATATACATATGCAATAATACCATGCTTAATTTTATCTAAGACTATAAATACGTGCTGTCTTATCTACCAGAATATAGGTGTTTTTTCTATGAATGCTTTACTGAAGGTGGGAGTCATCATGTTTCTCTAGAAGAGGGAGCACAGTCTTCATGTAATAAGATTATCAACTACCTTTAAATGCTTCTTTGCCTTGCAGATTGTATGTGTATATATACCTTTCCAAAACACTTATTTAGTATCGGTACTTTTTGTATTCTAGTCTAGTATTTTTTTAATTGAACGACCCTACTAGGATTAACCCGAGTGCCAAAAATTATTTCTTTCTGTTGAGTGCTGTGGACTGCAAGACTGATGTTCAGTGCATTGGGCATACTACACAGTTTTATTCAGGTTTCCTGCAAAACCACTTATGGAAATAAATATTTGTGGCCTGCCTTTCTTTCCCAGTTTCTTTCGAACAGGTCTGAACAGTAGATCTAAAAAGACAAAGAGAATCTGACACGCGGGAGGTGTGGAAGGGTACATGGGGGAGCAGTACTAAGTTATAAACCCAAGTTTACTTTCTCTACTTTATATTGTGGCCAAATAATTTAGTTCCCTGGTTTTCTTTCCCTTCTGTAAGGTAGTGACCATAGAAATCATGCAGATTAACTCACTGAAGATCTTAATGCAGTCATATATGATATTATTGCAGCCATATGAGCTCCTATTTTCATGGCAAGAAATAGTCAAACCAGTGTAGAAGTAGCAATGTCATAAATTAGGCATAGTAGGAATCCTTGTAGGATTTCTTCTTTCTTTTGCAAATGTAGCATTAAAAATTGTCATTGCTGTCCTGGTTTCTTGCTGCATGTAGTCTCATGTTTCTTCCTTTGTCACTAATCAATCTAGTCAATCAAATAATTGGTGAAAAAAAATCAAAACTCTATTAAGGCTTAACCAAATTGTATTTCTAAAAACATCAGTCCATAGAACTCACCAGCTGAATAAAATATACAGCTTTAATTGCAATAAGGTGGGAGGGAAAAGCTGCTAATGATTCTGGTTTTGGAACACTTATTAGGGGCTGAAGAATCCATTGATCAGAAAAACTACTGTGTGTAAAATATCCTTAACCAAATATTAGGAAAATATAGTTGATGCTACTGATAGATCAGGCTTTCTGATAAAAGAATTAAAGTATTTAGGTGAAAAAACTTGAAGATGTCAAATATTTGATGTGATAAGTCGTAGGAATTTAAAATCATTGGATTAACTAGAATTAATTGCATTTTTACAATGCAGTGACTTAACTGTGCTGTTATTACCAAATAATAAACATGGAATCAATGAAATTTTATAGCATCTGTCAGGGGATATACTAGGCAACCTAGAAATTGATTTATTTATATATTATAAAGAAGGAAATCATGATAAAATTTTACAAGTGTAAGATGAAGCCTATGTCTAACATAATGAGCAACTGAATTTCTAATAGCAAAGCTGCTTAGTTCTGTATGTGCAATATGTTTTAAAGCTGGTGTTTTATTATGTTAGTATTAGTGACAAATTATTTTAGGGCTGAAGCAAAAATAACTGAGGAACACATTTTCATTATTCTTCAAATTGAATGTAATATTTGTAAATATCATGAACAGTTTAATGAAAAGGGAAAATGAAAATCCGATGAGATTGAAAGGAGAATCTTGCAGTGGTAGATCTGACATTCTAGTCTATTTCATCTTGCTATGCCATTGCAATTTTTAAATTATTAAAAACACATCAAAGCAAATTTACACACTTACTATAATGTATCAGAGACACACTCATAAGAAGGACAAAACCTTTTAATTTTACTGTTTTAATCAAAGAATTACTAGTCTTTGAATTCTAATAAAGGTACAGTTTCCTATTTTTAAAAATAAAAACCAGCCCAGTGACGAATAGGTCTGTTCATAACCAGGTGAAAAGTAAATTTTCAGACCATAACAGGGAGAGTTTTATGAATTGTTCAATGTCTGATTCTTCAACAGCTTCCTTTCAGTGAATGATAGCTCTAATCCTTGAGGTAAAGAAGATTTTTCTTTAGACTGAGTGCAGGAAGCTTAGTTGAAGAGTTTTATCCCTTCAGAGGTATCTTAACTGAACGGTTATTTTTCTACTGTATTCTGTTGTTGTGTATTAGCTCTAAGGAAGCTTCTCTGAATTTCCATGAGGAAAAATGGCAGCAGTGGCACAGAGCAGCTCAAATGTGCCTAACACATTTTGACAGAACAAAGAAATTTTAAGCCCTGCATAATAATGAAAATATGGTATCCCTGTGTGGCATTTTGATAGCTCATTCTGTGAGATTCATAGAATCATAGAATCATAGAATCATTAAGGTTGGAAGAGACCTCTAAGATCATCGAGTCCAACCGTCAACCCAACACCACCAGGCCTACTAAACCATGTCCCTAAGCGCCTCATCTACACATCTTTTAAATACCTCCAGGGATGGGGACTCAACCACTTCCCTGGGCAGCCTGTTCCAATGTTTAACCACTCTTTCAGTAAAGAAATTTTTCCTCACGTCCCATACCTCTTCCCTAGTCCGTTCTCATCTCAGTCAATCCTGGATCCCAAAATCTTAGGAATTAATTTTAATTCCCAATAGTCCTCCTATCTACTCCTGAGCACACCACCTCTCTTCCTACAGCAGCTCAGCAAGGAGTTTGCTAATGCTCCACTCAGAGTTAGGAGAGAGGCAGATCCAGCACGACTGCCTAATGAGGGTTACCTTATAGGGAACATAAGGAAAGAGGACAAATGGGACCAAAATGGTATAAAATAGCAATTGCTTGGGTAGATGAAACCCCCTGGCTCCCAGTTTGCACCTACCAGGAGTAAGGGAAAATCAGTAGAGTTGAATAGAAAAGCTAATCCACCATTTACAAAAGGAGGAGGTTGATTCACAAGGACTCTGAGCAGAGGTATGAGTGCTGGGTCATCCTGCCCACTTATGGTTTGACCTGCCCTGTAGCTTCATGTAACCTAAAGTTACTGTCCACTCTTCTTCAACTTTTCCTCAACAACTAATTTTTCCTGGTGGTTGGTCTCTAAAATCAGCTCTGATAGGGAGCATCCAAATTTCCCTCTCCCTACCCTGATTTATTTTAGGAGATCTTAGGAGAGCTCTGCCTGCGGCATGCAGCAGCTCTCACGAGGAATGCAGGGGAATGTGGATGAGTGAGTAGGTGGAGTTTCATCCATACCTAGAGAAGTTGAAAACCATGGAGGAGAATGGGTGGATATACAGTAAAACGTGCCACCTTGAAATCCTGTGTAGAGTGGATCTAGGGAACGTTGCCTACTGCTGCCTGTGTTCCTCTATTCCTCTTGCATCAAAAATATAAAAATATAAAGCAAAGTCTTATGTTTTATCCTTGTGGGTGGAAAAAATCTTGTGGTTTTATTCAATCATGATGAATTTCTGCTCAAGCTCAAACCTTGAGGGCATAAGTTAACCAGGAATCACAATAAAGAAAGAAAATCTGATGTTTCTGTGTGACAGGTTCTTTGATGTCTGCTCATTTCAGAAGGCAGGACTAATTTGAGGTACCCTATGCCAGGTTGCAGATGGCACTGAAGAGACTTCAGCGAGCCGTACCGCAAAGCTCTCTCTTCTCAGAGGCCCATTGGGCTTTCCTCTGTGTGTGGTTTTGTGTGTGGATCTGCCCACCTGAAACTCTTGCTTAGTAGCTGCAGTTAGAGATGACCAATTGATGCTTCCATCTTCAAATGAGCTTTGAAAGTATCTGTTCGCTCATTCTTTTTAAATAGGGCAATCTGTGTGGAACAGTCCTGTACAACGTTACATGAGCAAACCATGTAGTTCAAAACATTCAAATAAAACAGCACAGCTTCACAATGAAACAAAGTTTCCCAATGACGTCTAGTCCACTAGGTATAATCACTGAGCACAAATACCCAGATATGAAACTCTTTGAAAGTGCTACATGCTGCTATAATTCTGTTCAAATCCATTTTTTTGCACTACCTTGTAGGTTTTACCTCCAGCTGCAAAAGCAGAGTGTTTTACGGTCACAGAGGTTAATCCAGATTTTCTTGATGACCCTTTACAATTTGTCGCATTTTCTTGTGCCGTTCTCAGGAAGATAGAACATCTTCATTCCTGTGGCAGCCAGCAGTATTACAGAGCAAGTGCCAGCTGAATGGGAATAGAGCTCGTGCTTATCTGGTGATACCTTGGGGGGAATAGAGCGTTTGTGAAATTCTTCTTGGCTGTCAGAGGAGTGGAGGCATTTTCCTCCTCTCTTCTCAATTCACTTTTCAATCTCAATAGCTTATTGGAATGACAGGTTATCAAAATATCTGGAAAGCTAATACCATACATCAAGCACCTGTGTATTGTAGAGGTCTGACAGTGCTAACAGAATAGATGGATTTTATATGATCTCTGTCTCCTGAAAAGAATAAAAGAAAAATATTATAGACTTGACCTGTGATCTCATAGAAATAGTCTGAGTTTTGTCTGGGTGGTTTGGCAGAATTGGATGTACTGAATACTGTTCCACTTGGTATTTAATAAGCAGAAATGCCCCATGTAGAAGAGTAGTTGTGGCCATTCTGTTAAACATAGAGGAAATCTGCAGAGCATTGGTCCCATTTCTTAGGGCTGGTGTTTATTCCAGTTGCTGATCTTGTTTCAGGAATTTGAGTTTCATTACCACACTACCTCTAACATGTTGATAAGCTGGGCATCTGAAAGAATCAAGATAACTTCCCTCACCTCCCAGTTTCCAGAGACTCCAAAGAGTTTCCCTTGTTTCCTATTTTCTCTTCTCAACTTAAGAGAATTTTCTACTGTGTCCTTAACTCCATCCACCAACTCAAAACCTCCAGTCAATGTGACAAAGTGTAACATACCTGCTGCCCACCAAATGCTGGGATGCTGCCCAGAAGTCCTCTCTCCAGGCAGCTCTCAGAGAGGACAAGGAGCAGCCTTGCAGTGTGTCCCGTGGAGAGTGGGCTTCTGGAGAGCTGGTGGCTGCAACAGGGCCAGAGAGACACCAGGGTGCTGAGTGGGAAAAAGGCCAGGAGTGTAGAAACTAGAAGCAGAGATGATGTTGAGAGCTGGAATTGACACTGATGCCTTTCAGAGGGAGTCATAGGATATTTTCCTTTCTTGTTCCCCCACTACGTGCATTATTTGGGGGGGGAACACAGTGGGAAAAATGGGTCCCAGCAGCCGTGCACTCAAAGGAGCTTGCTGTCTCTGCTGCCTACCTCTCCTCCATTACTTCTCTGCACTAAGCAGTTTCTTCCAGGTGCACCATTGGTAATGGCAGACTGAATTTTGAGCTTTGCCTGCAGGGATAGAGATGAGGGTGCATTTTTAGGAGAATCAAGTTGTTCAGGCAGATCCTTCTTTCACATAACACAGCTTCTAGTGCTAGTGAAAGACCAGCTTGGTGCAAAGATTGTTTCAATATTGATTCAGTGTAAGGGTAGCTGGGAATTGAGAAGTGCAAGTGGTAAGAACAGATCATGCAAATACCAACATCCTAAGAAAAGTGAGTGCTGAAAATGTCTGAAAGATCTGTATGTATGTGTAACTTTGCAGGAGTAACACACTTGTCTATCAAAGTTCCTTGTGGTGTTGAATTAAAGCAGAAACATATGTAATGTGGCTGTGAACAAGAAAGTTTGGGGAGCTGTTGAATTATGCATTTTCTGGTTAAATTGCTACTTAGTGCTAGAGCTTGGCTTATGAAAGATGCAAATGTGTAGACACCTATGTAAAGTTTACTATGGAGGAAGCATGATGTAACGTGCAGGGTATGTGTTGGAAATGAATATTTGCTGATGCAGTGTAAAAATGAAACTGATGCACAACACTCAGTTTATCAAACTAGATTTTCTACTTAGCGCGAAGAAAGCTTGTTGCTAACTTGATTGTAGAGCCATGTTTAGGAAATAGGACCATGAGAGATTTGAGGAAATTTATGTTGTTAGGAGTTTACTATGCAGAGTACCAGTCACAAAAAGATGGAAAAAGCTATTAGTAAAAAATGTTTCTTAATCGCTTCAGCACAGGGAATAAAAGCATTATTTTTAAAGGAAGAGGCCAGGGAGATTTTTTCTGTCTGGTCTTTTGCCCTCAGGTTGTTTTGTGCAGCCTGGCTCTATTTCATATCTGACTGCTGTTCTTCACCTACTCTGGCTGGTGCAGCACTCAGTTCTGGTAAGCTAGCCTTAGTAGTTATGTTTTTCTCAAGGCTGGACTATTACCAGCATTTCTGTTGAAATAATATTGGGAAAGTCATGAACAAGTTAAGGGTGTAGTAAAATCAGAAGCAGTGATTTCTCCTCACAGACAATTAAAGCATCATAAGTAATCATGTGAGGATTTAATTAGGGTGAGAAACATAGGCACCTCTTAATAATCTGTTCCTGTGTTTCAGTTACCACAAGTATTCAAGGACTGGTGTTAATTAATGTACTTCTAAATGGGATATTACTACTGAGTACAGTACTAATAGGCTTATTTTTCTTCATTGCTGTTCCATTTATCCTATATATGCTTTACCTTTTACAAGCTAATTTGATATATATTACTCCTTTACTATATGTAACTCCTTAAATGCTTTGCAGAACACTGTAAACAATTTATGCATGGTGTGTGCGTTGCCTAAAGCATTGTACATAATGTTATTAGGAAGATGGAAATAAAATATCTTTTCTAGGATTGTATCAAGTCATAATGGGATTCCTTGAGATCTCAGAATTCACTTTGCAAGGTTGTTTACATTTACTGCTTCAAAAAAAAAGTAGTTTTCCCCAGAAGGTGCCAGACTGATAAATACAGCTTTTCCTTACGTGCCACTAAATTCGTGAGTGATCTGTCCTGTGCATGAGAATTCCCCAAGCTCTCAGTTAAACTAAGGCCTTTCCTAATCCTCCACAAATGCTGTGATTGACTCAGTTTGCTGCATTCCTCTGAAGGAACAATAAAAAATGAGGAAGGGAAGGGGAGAGAATTTAGATATCTTCCCTTGTGAGGGCCACATGCTGGTTTGCTAATATTTTAAATAGTTGCTCGCCTAGCTAGCTGTTATTTTCAAGTACATGTCATTCTCGCTGTGCGCTTGTAGTTATTTAGGTTTTGTTTTTATCTTTGTGGGGGGCTGGGGGGAGGTTCTGCATGTAGAGCCTGGAGCTATTTCAATAAATGAATTTAACAATGCCAATGTAAAATGAGCTTACTGTAACCAGACAGTGCCCTCAGAGCCAGAGAAGAATTTCTGTGGTCCCTAAATAAACAAAGTCTGTAACAACAAACAGACCTTCGTAGCTCCCCCATGGAGGCAGATTTCAGTGTGCTGCAGGATTTTCTTACAGTACAGTAGAAACCTATCTGTGTCTATATGAACATACACATACATATATGAGAAGCAAATAACATCTCATTTGTTTGGAATTTATGGCTTCCTAATTACAAATGTGGAGACACTGTGATTTACTACTTTCTTACTTCATAGCACATTAAGTTGTATTTGGATAATGTTTGGATGGAGAACTTCTAGCTCTTAGCAACAAGTTTGATGGAACAGCTGAACTAGTTTATACTGTAAAGAATTAAAAACATAGTGCTTTACTGATCATTTTTTCCAATACTGGAAAGATTTAAACTAGCAGGAGAAAATTTGTAATAATCTTTTATTTCTTTTTAATTCAGACATATCCTCCTTTAAATTATGCTTTTCCTACAGCTATATTTTTAGGGTTAGAGAAAATAGATTCTGATCTTATAAAACAAAACATTTTTTAAACTTTAAGTAATGTTATTTAGGTGATAAGTTATCCCAACCATCTTTAAGGGGAAAAAGAAAGTAATACAGTATTTACTAAGAAATTATGTTCATGAATTGTAAGTTGGAATCTACTTGTGGACCAATTTTACTGATTTAAGAAACAGTATCTCATTTCTGAGCAGTATCTCATGTGCCTGGCAGACTTTCTGATTCACATTTTCAGTGCAACATGTTGCAACTGATAGAGGAAACATCAGTCTCTAGTGAGCAAACTGATAGTGATTTAGTAAGGTTTTGAAAGTATTTTGGAATAAAACAAGAACTTCCTGTGGTAGACAAGAGACAGAGTTAAAGGAGTACTAAGTCTTTAAGTCCTATACAACAAGATTTAGAGAAAAAAAATGTATGGTGGGAGATTTTTTCTTTGCTTTATGATTATGACTATCATTTTGGATGCAAAATTATTTTTCAGAGATTTATGGAATACAATAGAGAGACACACTATGGAAAAATATTATCAAAATAGAATTCTGAAATGTCATCTTTACCTTTGAAAAATTAAACACCTGGTAATGAAACTGGATAAAAAACCTAAGCAGGTTGTATAGCAGGCGCACTGCTTTTATTAGCAAATACATTTACACCCACCTAGAAACACAGGCACACACACAGTTTTCTAAACTTCTAACTTTGAAAACTCAAACCAAGCCCAAAAAAGCAATTGAGGCTTATTTAGACTGTTAGTATCATCACTTAGTGTCATCATGTGCAAAACATCAGCAATAGCGGATTTTACTAAGTATTGTATTGATGATATGTGAGATAAAGTAAAATTTATCTCATTTTCTAAAGTAACTTCACAGTGTTAACAGCAGGGAGAAGCAATAAAAAGTAGTTTATTGCACAAATGCCTTTCCGAACACATCCAGCAGAACTGCAAATGAAAAATGGACCTCTTCTATATACATAAAAAATTCTAATCATAACTACACATAAAAGAGTTATATTGGCTCATGTAGCTCTTAGTGTTTCCTAGTAAAACCTTAACTGTTTGATCATTCTAGATTCAATAATAAGTAGTCTCTCAACCGCTCTTCTACTTCTTGACGTATTTCCTCAAAAGAGGAAAATCAACTGCAGTAATCCTTTTTTTTTCCCTGCTTGTTTAAATTTTTCCAGTATTCTTTGAGCCCTACCATATTGATTTACTGTTAGTGACAAAGATTCAAATTAAGGAATGAAGAAAAAACTATTGGAATATCCAGTATCTTCACAGAGATAGGGATGTTTCCTTTAACATTTATTAAGATTTGCATAATCTTGCATTATTTTGAATCTGTGTTACATGTCATTTTCTTAAAATAAGCAATGAGATAATTGGTCTGCATACCTATAGACCTAATGTAAATACCTAAATCTATTTTGATTCCCAAGCCTGAGAATACACTTATGCTGTTTAGTTAAAAATGCTGGTTCTAGCTTTCAATTTGCATAAAAATGTTTTCAGAATTGGCATAGTTTGCTTCTGCTATATATCTTTCTTGTACTCTCTGTTTTATACGCCTACTGGGATCCTGCACTGCAATTACTGCCATATGGGAAAGCAAGTTTAACTTTACAGTGGAAATCCAACGTTGGGTAATCACATTACCTGTCTAGAAACAGATACGCATTAAGAGTAAAAATCATCCTATTTAGATCTATCAAGCAAATCTCAGATAAGTAGCAGAGACTATGATTTATCTGAGATTATCCACAGAAATACTAATGTTATCCCCTAGATTCTTTCATGCTAGATATGTCTTTCTGAATTTAGCATCCTTTCTGGCTTGGGACCTATTGTGGTTTAACCCGGCAGGCAGCTAAACCCCACACAGCCGTTCGCTCGCTCCCCGCCCCCAGAAGGAATTAAAAGAAAAAGGGGAGTAGGGGAATAGGGTGGGCATTTTAGACCTTCTTGCATTTATCCAGTTTCAACTTCTCCATTCTGAAACTGGGTGAAACTAGGGTCAGGTCTGGCGCAAACGGGAGGTGGCTGGTTTTAAGCCCAGCTTTTGGTTTAGATAGGGATTAATGTCTGTGCCGCCCGCACTGGAGGGCCAGCTGCCGGGGCCTGGGAGAGCGCAAACTGCTGTATCTCAAAGTGCTACAGTGAGCAGCGGCTGGTTCTCACCAGATGGAATCAGGCGTGGCTCTGCTGGGAAGTGGATGGACTGCAGTCTGTTAATGTGAACTGACACGCTGTGCACATGTCCTCGGTACTGTGGCAATCGCACAATAAGCACAAGCGCTGCAGGAGATCCAGTGAATGCTCCCTGCAGAATTCATCCGGTATCTTTTCAAAATCAACATGGCAACATGTGACAGGTACAGTCTAACAGCCATATGTCTCTTGCCTAATTACAGAAAAAGTTGCCGTGTGCCTAAAATTAGTCAGAGAAATAAACTCTCAACATGGGGATGCTCAGCAGCACAGAAGTGAAATACTGGCGAACCAGAGAGAGCAGGCCTTTAATTAGTGTTGCATGAAATGTGTGAGCGCCTGCAGTACCTGTCAATGAGGCAGGACTACAAAACCACTTCGTTTTGCAGAACGAAGGACCCTGTCCACATGATTTCATGTCCAGCAGCCCTGCTTGGGTGGAATTTTCCTCTCCCAGGTGCCTTCACGCTAACTGCGTGTACTCTTCCCATGTACCTGGAGTGGAAGTGAGTTTACACATCTGAAAGCAGAGCGAGCATCTCTGACAAGGCACCAGCCCGTGATACTCACTCAAAAACTTGTGCAACTGTTCTAAGGAGAGAAGCTTTTGGTCAAATACTGACAGCTTAAAGTAATTCTTCATAACCAAACTGTTACCCAGTGGTGGCAGTCATTCATGGAGTCTTTAAAATAGTATTTTTTCTTTTTGTTTTTCTCTTATTATACATACAATTACAAGTAGCATTGTCTATCTTCCCTTTTTCTGAAATTGTATACATTCAGGCAAGCAGCAGGTCTTACATATGTAAGTATGCTTATGTGGGAATAACTTAAGGGATTTTTTTTTTCAAGAGTTTTAATTAATTGACTTAAATTTTGACAGTATACAGGAGTTCAAAAGAGGCCTGAAGGTCCTCTGCAGACATATGCCTTGCTTTACCACAGTCAAACCTGGAGAATCAAGTATCTTTACATGAGAGTAGCTCCAACTGTGGTAGCTATTTCTGCAGTGAAGTATTTCATTGAACTTTTCCCTCCAAAGCCACAAGCCCAAAATCTCGGTCAAACCAGAAGTGGTCTTACCCTTGAGGAATTTTCAAAGCAGCTGCCTTTTGACCAGATTGGCAGCCTCTGTTCAGGGCTGATACTGCAAACAACTACAGCAGTGGTGTGGAGCTATCTTGCATAGCAACTAGCCGTGTTATGCTAGTTTAGCATTAACTTCTGGTTTTAAGAACATTCATGTAATAGGTGGTTTGGAAAAAGAAAATGTATTGTAGACTTTATGGTGCGAGAAGGAAGACATTTCACATAACTTGAAAACTAAGCTTTAAATGCTCTTAGTGCAGCTCAGGAAAGTGGCTTTGTAATCAGGTCCGTGTTTAATGCATTTCTTCAGACTGTAGGGGGAAATGCTAAGGGTGAGAGAGGGTTTTTTAAGACTCTCAGACTTCTGAAGGACATAATCAAAGCTAGATAATGTTTTTTGCATTACTGAAGAACAGAGATAAGTTTTTCCTAATTGGGTCCATATTCTTTCTGCCTAATTTTAAGCACATCGCTAAGACACCTAAGTTTGGAGAGACGTTTCTGATCCCCTGTACAATACCATTAGATAACAGGCATCTCCACAGGATTAATTCATATTTTAAAGGAGACAGATTGAGGAAATTTACAGTTAGAATGTTTTTCTTTCTTTATAAGAAAGTACAAGACAGTTCATGAAAAATGGAGGGCTATGGCTTTTCTGTGAGGAAAGCTCTTAAGGTATTAAATTATCTTGTGTCATCTGAGAAGAAAAAAGCTGTAACTTGTTTCTTAGAGCTTTTTAATGTTCTTTTTTTACTTTTCTGCATAGTGTAGGTATATAGCTGCCCAACACACAAGCAAACACCTATATAAACATTCAATACTGCAGTTTGAATGAATTTTATTACTTAACAGTACAGATGCCAAAAAAGCCCATGAATTAACTTTTACTTGGTTTTAAAACAATTCTGCAATTTCCAATAACCAAAGATGGCATAGTAAAAACTTTTATTGCCTGAAAATAGAAGAACCATCTAGAATCTGCCACTGTTCTGCAAACATTTTTTTAAAATAAATTGTCTTACTAGCCAGCTCCAAGTTACCTACTAGCTGTTAATTTCCACACAAAAGAAAATAAGTTCTCTTCATTCCTTTCCTCCGTCACCTGTTTATGATTCGAACTTTTGGATCATTATTAACACATACTGCCCCAGTTCTTCTGGAAATCATTAAAAACTATTAAAAATCTGTGAATATATTGTATTGTAGACATAGGAAGTTGAATGGGAGACCTGCAAAGTTCTTGCTGAGTAAAGACGATATTTCAGCAACGTTGGCACTGGGAATCAGACAATTTTCTGCCATTTCTGTTTATGATGCCTCCTGTTTCCAAAATATTCTGGTTTTAGGTTTTTTTCCAACTTAAAATTTGTTGGGTTTTTTGTTTGGGGGGTTTTGTTTTAAGCTTACATACAAAGAGGAATTGCGATTGCAAATTTTAGTTTCCATTTAATTGGAGCATTCATCCTTTTGCTAGATTGGAACCTCTGACAGTTTCTGACCAGGAACATAGCCTCAAAGTGTTCTTCAGCCCTTCAGCATCCTCAAACAAGCTGTTTTCCACCTCTCAGGGTTTTAACAGCAATGCTGCCTGTGGGGCTGTGTCAATCTGCTCAGCAAGAGAGGGGCAGATATAGCCTCTGTGCCATTCAGACTTTTAGGGTCTTGGATTTGGGACAAGGTGCTACATGTTGGAGGCCCTTCTGCATTGAACTGAAGAGGTCTTTCCTGACCTGTGGTGGAGAAGGATTCCTTGATCCACTGCAGAAATGCCCTGATGAAGTCTGCTTGACGCATGGGCTGGGTTGACAGTGTTGCAGTCAAAATTGTAAGTTTGAGAGTTGAGCTGGGTGACACCTCTGATGTCAAAGGGCCATTCTCTTACAAACCCAAGTATATTAGATTCTTCTACATTTGGAATTGTAACATATTGGAAATTAAAAACTTTGGCATCAAAGTTATAATATTGCCAGGCACCATACATTTTAAAAATACTTGTATTCATATAGTGCCCAAGTTTCCCCTGTTGCTTATTTTGAAAGTAGCTGTTTTTTATTCATATTGAAGGCAGCAAGTTAGGTAGTACTCTGTGTGAATAACAAGGGTAAAATGTGGTCTTTAAAGTTTTAGGACTCATTTTCCTGCACTATTTTTCCTCTCTCTTACATTTTAGCTATAGAGACTTATGCTATAGACTAAAAAGCCCTGCGGGAGACAGAATCATGCATGAACTTATATACAACTTTGCGTTTGAACCTGATGGTTTTTTTCACGTTTCCCGTCAGAATGGTCAATGTTTTACTGAAATGTTGGCAGATGGGGAGCAGGAAGGGTGCCAACTGATGCTAACGTTTCAACAACAACAACAGGGGAAAAAAGAAAAGAAAAGAAAGAAAGAATAGCTGGAGAGTGTGCTGTTTTTCTGGAATAATGGCCTTTCTCAAAGCACTCAGTTCTCCTTGAGCTGTGGCTGCTTCCAGTCATTTCTTAATTTCGAGCCAGGCTTGAAACTGTTTTAGGCTTTAGGTTTCAACTGTTCCATTTATCTTCAGCTTGACAAGGTAGCATGGTAACCATTATATTAAGCCACAAAAGGAAAAGTCATGAGATAAATTGTGGCTTTTCCCTCTGTCCTTTATTCTTGTTTTTCTGTAACCATGTAGAGTAGATATTGTACAAAGTTTAATGGAGTTAGTAATTCTCAGCATATAAGGACAAAGTGATGACAGTTACAGTTTGTTGTGACAAGACTTTTATATAAGTGCAGTTTTATCATTTGTCCCTGCAGCTCATAAAAAGCAAT
Source organism: Aptenodytes forsteri (assembly GCF_000699145.1). Lineage (NCBI taxonomy): Eukaryota > Metazoa > Chordata > Aves > Sphenisciformes > Spheniscidae > Aptenodytes > Aptenodytes forsteri. Next base: position 9,522,284 of record NW_008796218.1, on the reverse strand, counting down.
AATACAAATACTAAGATAATGTTAATGACTTGCAATAAGCAGACTAATGGTTCAGCCCATGCAGCACTATGTAGAGGCTGAGAACTTTGCTAGTGACACTACTTCCCTTACCAGACCTATTTTAAAATTATACTCCCTGCATGCCTTCCCCTTTAATAAAACCTCCCTACATTTGTTTCCTTTATTTGCCATGAAGTCTGTTACCTCCTGAGCACATTCAGAGTTACATATTTTGAATTAAGATCTCTTCAAAGAAACCCAACTTGTTTAAAAGAAGAAAGTGTAAGCTGGTGGTATATGACAAAGATAATTCCTGCCATGTTTATTACAACAACATATCTTCATAAATGATCCTGAGTCATAACACAGCATTTCTCAGTCATTGAATTTCTGTTCTCCAGATAGATCAAGTTATCATTTTTGTTTTGGGCTTGGTTTTTTTCCTTAACTGGTGTGCAATTCTGTGCTATTCCAAGTAAATCTGACCCATTCATATTTAACTGTTGCAGTCTAAAGCCTGAATTTGATATGTATATTGAGCTGAGTTTTATGATGAGCTTTTTTTTTTCTGCATTGAGTGGTGTGTAATGATGTGTGAACGTGTGCATAAGCATTACAGTTAGGAAATCAGGATATAAACAATGCCTGCTTTATGTGCCTGATTCCAAATAAGGTTTAACAGAGTTTGCTTCCTGCTATGCGTAAATTTGTTCAAATGTTCTGCTTTCTGCTGCTCCAGTGGGGATATTTTTAATTTGTTCTTGGATTATGTTGCTCCTTTCAAAATTAAAAAAGTTAAAAGTCCATCAGTCTAAATTTTGCAATTTAAGCCTAGGAGACTTCCATCAGCATTGTAATTGGAAACTAAGCAGGTACTTACGTAGTGAGCAACTAGCATCTGTTAAATAAGTATATACTTTTTTTAAAAAAAGGATAGGGTATGCTTTATTCCTTATTGGCTTACTCCAGGGGAGGTATCTTTAAAGGTTTGATCGTTTATAGAAAGATTCAGGAAACGTACGTCTTCTGTAGCAGCCGTGTACTAACAAGGACAGTATTATGCAAATCTTACATAAGCAAACTTCCAGTTACATGGCAATTTTGAATGATAAACATGGAATAAGAATGGGTCCACCTATAAAGAACTGATCAATAAAAAGGGGAAAATGCCTGTCCATATTTGATTCTTGGTAAAGTTGAGTCTTGTGGGATCAACAGATCCTTCCATTGTGTAAGTCACTACATTCACCCACTTTTACACTGAGATCAGTATCTTCTGCTTGACTAAAACGTAGTCTTTGACTAAGTCCGATCTTCTGGAAAGAAGTCCAGGCTTAACTTGGAGACAAGGCATGGGGAACCCACTGCATTTCTTGGTAGGTTACTTTAGGGATTAATCACTGATAGACTTCTAGAAATGTGAGCAGGTTTCTCCAAGTCTCCTGAAAGAACTACACCTAAAAAGACCACAGTGCTTGACAGTATTAGTAAATCAGACCTGATAAGTCATGAACGTGCTCAGTTATTGTTTCAAGATCAGGCATAAATGATACTTTAACTTACAGTGGCAGATTTTATTTAAAGCTATTTAGAATTCTCCACTAAATTCCTGCTAATATTTCAACAGACTAAATTTAGAAAATTTGGTTTTAACACCTAATTTTTTCTTACTCTATCTGAAAAGTTTTCTTCCAAAGTAATTTTGAAAACATATGTTTGAACTCTAATGTTTTCTTTCAACAAGAACTAAGTTTACCCCTGGCAGAAAGGAAGAGAAAGGCCAGGAAGACAAGTTTGGCTAAATAATGACATGCAGTTCTTAATGAGTTTAAGTGAATCAAAACTAAGTCTTTAAAAAATAAAAAGAAAAAAAAAAAGAATAGCTGTCTGTGGAAATATTAACCAAGGCAAATGAAAAGTGCAACAAATTAGGGGGACTAAAAAGGGAATTTTACAAACAAGAAAAATACATTGAAAAAAAAGATAAATATATGTTTCTGTAAAAGAAACCTCTGAATATTATTAGACAGCTAAACAGTGAGGGAACCAAATTTCTTCATTGGTTTTCACTACAGGCAAGATGAAGATAGCTATCTGACATGTATTCTTTGCAAGTATTTTAAGTGAAACCTTAATATATTAAGTATTATGTCTTGGAGAGATTAGACTGAATCAATATGTCTAAATTACAATAAGTCATCATACCTGAGTATAGTCATTTATAACTGAGAAAGGTTACGAATGAAGTCACAAGGATGCTAACAAAACTGTATGAGCTGTCATTGAAATGACTTATCTTTCTGGAAGATAAACACTGAAATGGTCACGTTTATACATAATGTAACACTTTTTTTTTTTTTGTTAATTTGACTTAACCTGTTAATGAGTAATATCTGAGAAAGCCCCTAAGTAATGTTAAGAATAAGTCACAGGGCTTACGCAAACACTGTATTTTTGTAGTGAAAACCCATCTCAGATGATTGCAACATGGAAGCGTCAGCATTATGAGAGGTACAGACAGACAGACCACAGTCAGAGATCTTCTGTTTGAGGCAAAGTTTCATGATGCACACCATAGAAAAATCTGAGAGGTAACAGTAAGAGAAGAAATTTGAACTACTGACAAACATTTTATGGCTTCAAATTCATAGGAAATACATAAGAAAACCTTTGACCTGTATACAGCTCCATGAAATTACAGATTTTCAAAAGAGAGGGCTAAGATATTAAGATACATTCTACTATTTTGTAGGGTAGATAATAAAACTCACAATATCAAAATGTCATATAAAACAAAACTCACTTTGTTAATTTGGGTGTCTGTTCAAAAAATATCTAAGGAAGTTACACATCCACATAGTGTGGGGAAAAACAAATCAGTAAAGTACAATTTTTACAAGTCTTTCAGGAGTGAACAAGTGAGTTTGCTTTCTGGGCAAGCTATAGGCACAAGTAAAACATCTTGGTGCTTTGGTCTGAATGAGGTCAAAAAAATCAGTCAACCTTACCATATTACACCTTGATGTGGCTAAATGGAAAACCAGAACTCTGGCAAAACTTCAATTTCTTTTAAATTTAACTGTAGCACTGAGCACTGAAGGTTCTAATTTTTTTTTTTTACAATCTATTTTGGAAGCAATTAGTTTCTTATAGTTCTTTTTTATCCTTCAGCTACTGTTAGGGTCTCTCGGCCTTAACTGCCTCTTAAACGTTTTTTCTGTGGGGAATATAAAATAAAGAATAGCATATAAGTGTTATTTAAGAGTTCCTACTTATTTTTTTTCTCATAATATATGAAGAATGGATTAAATTAAAGGGCTTAAAATACAAAAAGGATAAGAAGTAATGTTTATTCAGTGTAGTTTTGGCTATGGAATTCATGTTGGTGACCCTTTCTAAGTCCTATTCTAAGCAATTATTTCAAAAGCTGTGATTAATATTTTTTTTCATATACATATTTGGCACAACTAAACTGTATGGAATAAAATAAGAACACTGAGATTTGAACCCTAATTGCCTGGGTTTATGAAGAAAAATTGTCTCACAGAGACTGCATAATTATCCTTCCTGGGTTTCTTATATATTTTTGTGAAGGAACAGGATCTCGGCACACAGGTCTGGATATACTGGGATGTATATGTCAGTGATCTTGGCAGTAATTGCTTAGAGAAAATGAAAGACTTGATAGTTTCATAAAGTGAGGGACCATTTTGGCATTAGCAGTAGTGGTAATTGGTGACAAGTCAAATGACTGAAATTTGCATTTGTTTTTTTGTGATCAGCATGAAGCTTCTGAAACGTAGGCAGTTTTTTTCTTTTTCTGATATCTAACATGCAAGACCTGCTTATAGGTGCACACTTACTGTCTTTTACCTTTTGCTACAATTCAGTTTTCTGGGTTATGTCCATCTTTTCCATAAGACTGACAAATTTTAACTTCATTTTGAACATCTGTATTCAAATGCAGATTTTGTCTTTGTAGCTGGGACCAAGTAGAAGGCATCTTTGAAGAAATGCTAATAAGAGTGCTGTGATAAGGCATTGCTCCTTAGACATACCTTCCTTCTTAAGAACATTTCTTTGAAATCTAGACTAAAAAAATAAAGCATTTTGCTCTTATCAACATTGCTTTAATGTGCTCAGAATAGCACATCTATATAAAAACAGAAAAGTTGATGGGTGATAGCGAGCTAATCATTTACTGTGCTGAATGTGGGAAGGTCTGCTTTATTCCAATCCATAAAGGGATTTTGAAAGAAACAGCTATTTACGCTCCTTTTCTTCTTCTTTATGATTTAGCTGATTACCAACCTGCATTTACTGAAATGACACACCAGCCCTGGGCACATGCTAAACAATGCTGAAACCTGCTTTATCGTCTGCAACACAGAGATGCAGAATACTGCAAGAAAGAAATGACTTGGATGGGAAATGCTGTCAGGGTAGCTTGAAATCTAATGTATAGAAATTTCTTAATGAAAAAAAAGGAGAAAAAAATGCAAAGCCTGTAAATGACACTCTCGTGAAATTTGAGAGAACCAACAAAATTGCAGATCCTGAAAGATTCTGTCTCTGTAAGACAGAGAGAAAACTTTATTCATTGAGGAAAGATCACTGAAGAGAAAAATGTCATGCACAAGTCTACTCACAAGATACTGTGTGATTTGCTCCATTTATCAAGTACACAATCATACCCAACAATTGCAAGACAGCTTTAAGGTTAAAGAAAATTTCCTAATAACTTTATTATCCCCTCTTAAAAGTAGGTAAAGTCCTTTTATTTGCATTTGGTATCATTTTTCATATGGACCCATTAGAGTTAATTTAATGTATTTGTAGTGATAGCTCAGTCATCCCAAATTACTTTTCTGTCGGATGTTCAAGCCTTTGATAGCATACTTTGTGTTTGAATTGAATTTTGGAGAGAAACTAAGCATGTTAATTTGATTCTCTTTGTGTTCTTTGTGCTCTAAGAAGGAGGAAAAGCAGAAGGGATAATTTTTAATGTTTCAGTTGAGCACTGTTTGCAGTGCACATATCTCTTTTCTACAATATTACATGCAATTAGAAGTAGACATTTCTAGCATTGACATGTTCACGATACACTCTGAATTTGCTAAAGATATATGTGGCCTTTGGATAATATGCATCTAGTACAGAGTAATTTTTTAAAATTCAATTTTTAAAAATATTATCCTCAGTGTCTTATTTAAATGTTAATATATTCTGTTACAACAACACTGTTTTATAACACTGAAACTGCACAGCTACTTGACTGGAACAAAAATATAGCACACATCAGCTAAACAGGGAAAATATTTATGTTAGCTGATCCTTGTTTGCACAACCACGACTTTTTTTTTTTTTAATCTTTTTTTACAAATGAAGCAACAGCATTAGGGGTCTCAATAATGACGAGAGGAGGCAAAGAGCTTTGTCTGCTTTACTCACAGTCACTGGAGCGTGCTGGTAGGGCCAAGTGCCAGGAGGCATCATTGCCTGTCAGCATCTGCCAACGCTTACATTGGCACTCCTGTGATTTAGAGCAGCACTAGGTGCATTAGTAGGTGCACCTGAAAAGATGAGGACAAACACTTTACAAACATGTTCCTGTGGCCAAGAGTAAAGCAGTAAAGACCCTCCTCCATCTCCTTGTTCACGCTCCTAAATCTGCTGCTAGGAGGAGTTTGGATGTGGAGTCTGACCCAGGCACTGCCTGGAGCATCCCCATCCCCGATGCCTCAGGGCCAGCTAAGCAGTCAGCCAGAGCAGCCAGCCACTTCCCAGATCAAGAGCCTCCCCTGTAAGCAACCGCTGTTTAATGCTCCCCATTTAATCTGATGTGGTGACTCTCAGACTGAGGTCTCCAAAGAAGATGGTGGCAGGAAGTTGAGGGATAGCAAAAATGTTAACTCTGCACACACACACACAAAAAAGAAACCTGAGAGGGAGAAAAGGAAAACCTCATGAAAGAGAAAATGGAGCAATGAAAATAATAACTGTAGCAGTGAATGAAGACATGACACAAGAGGGAAGAAATGAGGTGGAACAAAACAAATTTCATAATTACTGATCTAAAGAAAATTGAAATACAGCCTATGAAATGAACAAAAGTGGCATTTATTGTCATGCTTGTAAGGCCAACAAGTTTAATTCGCAGTTGTTGGGAAAATTTTAAGGTATTAGAAAAATATAACAGAAGTGCAGGGAGAAAACAGAGAGCAAGTTACAACCTTTGTAACTTGCCCACACTGGCAGTGTTTGGAAGTAAGGAGTTGGGTGAAGGAGGTGGCACAGCTGAGCAGGGGCTTTCTGGAGAGCTGCCTTCTCCTAGCAGGCAGCACATCAAGGGAGGGAGTCCAGGCATTGACCACCAACAGAAAGATTATGGAGCTGCTAGAGAGAAGGGATCTGACAGCTGTGAGAAGATCTGGCAGTAGGGAGACGCAGAAAAATGAAGCCCCAGATGAGAGAGAATTGAGGTCAAAACAGGAACAGATGTGCACTAAAAATAGAAGGACAAGAAAAAGATAGATGCAAAGGTCCTTGCAAGTAGACAGATACAAGGGAGGAGGGAGAGACATCTTATTAAAGGAGAGATGGGAAAGCAATGATAACACAAAAGGAAGAAAAAAATTACAGTGCAAATTAAGAAGGCTCTTTCCTCTCTTTCAATTCAAGTCATTCTTATTTAGCTCTAACTAAATCACCCCTTGAATCCTCAGCCTGTGTTATTACTTGGAAAAGAAATGAACCTTAGGTAAAGGGCACCAGGGTAGACGTTACTGAATACCTCTGCAAACTCGAGATAATGACATTAAGGGAATTAGTAGAGTTAAAGTACAGTCTACATTTAGTTCTAATTAGACAAAAGATAGCAGCCAAATTACTACATAAAATTTAGATAGGGAATTCAAACAAGTTACAGAAATTATGGAAATATATAACTTCTGGGTCTAGTATGATTCCCTGAGTTCTCCCTAATGTATCTGCTCCATTCTGCTGTTTGTTCCCAGTAATTTCACATGGTCTGGGGAACCAGACCCTTTCTTGGTGGTAGGCCGGAGCCTCACCTCAGTCATACCTGCATCTGAGCCCCCAGCAAGTACCTGGCTGACAGTTTTCATGTGGTGTTCCTGGTAGTATGAAGTTGTTTCTGGCAGAGGGACAGGGAATGAAAGGGAAGTTTGCTTCCAACAGCAACAGAAAGAAAGAACTATAACCAACCCTGTCAAACTTCTTTAGCCTTTCTCTTCCACAAACCCAAAAGTGTGCAGGAGGGAAAGTATCAGTTCAGCAACTTATCCATTCCCTTTTCCCTCTTTGCAACATCTCTAAGGAAGATACTCCTGAGTTGTTGTAACTCTGTAGGCCTGTCTTTGAAAGAGAAAGGACAGCACGAGACAAAAATTGGAGTTAGAAATCTTGTTTGCCTGAGAATGGATCCTGGGAGACCGTCAGAGTCAAACTGGCAAAGTGGATGGAGAATCTGGACATTTACCTTTTGTGTTATGAAGTAGAGTAACTGTACTCAACAACCTGGTTGTTTAACTTCCAAATATTGGTATGCAGTAACTAGTGAGTATCACAAAATGTTTATCTCGGCATTTCCAATGAATTCCTCAAAAATAGTCTTGTGATTCCCAAATATCTAATTTTCTTGTTTCACTCAGGTTGGTATTTAACACAGACCTACTTGCCTCTGAGTTACAACCCCAAGAGCATTCCTACAGTGCTGAGACATGATGGCAACAAACTGACCCTGTGAATAGATTTTGGTTGCTTGTTGAAGTACAGCAATTTAAAATGATGCTTTGCATACGCATAGATAAGCCTTCTGTAATAGCAGGAAAAACAAATGTTTTTCCTCTGTCTTAATGAAAGATTGTAAAGGATTCATTTTTTTTGTTCCTGTTCCTACCATTACTAGTTTTATGCCATGCACGAATTTTCAAAGAACCAGGTGAAAGTAGTTATACATATTCTCATGTTTACAGCAGACTTTCTTGTGTTCTTCCCTATAGCAGTTTTGTTATTATTCTGCTTTTAAATTCCTTCAAGTGAAATTCAGTAAGCTGTACGTAAGTCTTTCATCAGGTAGAAAAAGGACAGTTGGTGGGTTCTCTACATGTAAAAATAGCATTTTGTTTTTATGGCAGTGCTATAAAAGAATTGGTACATTGGTACCAATTAACAAAATTACATTGGTAATTAACTCACCCAAATGGTTGGTCTACATATATGTTTTTCATTTTACATGGGAAGGTTTTCCTTATTAAATTCTCTAGATTTGTAGCAATCCATTAGCAGCCAATCTATAAGCAGTCTTATCCATTGCATGGACCTCAACTTAAGGTGAGGGGAAGACCACAAAAAAGGCTGGTTTATGATTTATCTCTGCCCTTCTGCCTGAATTTATAAACCCCTTTTCACTTGTCTCTGAGCCCATGTGTCATTTCCCCTGTATTTCTGACTGCGTAACTTCTTTTAGCAGCTACAGTATGTTTCTATGGAAAAATATGTGTGGGTGTAATTATAGGCAGCCCTCAAAAATGGCTAGTGCAAAAATTTGGGATTTTTTTTTCAGCTTTTTTACTTCCTATAAGAGGCTACACCTGTCCATAAACTATGCACTGATTATAGAGGGAAGGCAGGAGGTAACACTTCAACTTTGAGACCATGATAGAGGGAGGTTAAAGACCATTCTCTGCCAGAAAAATGCATGATGTGTGCAGTACAGCCTTGGTGCTTCCCCATTTTACGTTGTAAGGCAGCTTAATAGATGACAAACCAATATAAGTTGTCTTTTGTGGCAGAGGAGGATGTAATGGAGCTAGTAAGGAGAGTCAGAGGGAACAGCCCAGCTTCCCTCCAGCAGGTTGCACATACAGGAAGGGTAAAAATAATACTAAGGAGAAGGACAAATAAAACTTTGACAGTTCTCCTCTCCAAGTCTTTAGTAGCAACAGAACAGATGCCTTTGCTAAGGAGTGGTCCAAAAGGAAGTAAAACAGGGGTGAGGGAAACTCAAAAACAAGAAACACTGGTAGAGCACTTGTGTGCAGTGGAGGGAGAGGAGACCAAAAAATGATTCATAGGTGTCAAAAGGATGCTGTTGTGCTTAGGGCCGTTACAGAGCATGGCAATATTTTGTATGTAGACTAAAAATGCCTGTATTTGCACCTTGATCAAATATGCACGGGTAGCAAGATAAAACGTACACCAACAGAATCACAGAACAGCCCGGGTTGGAAGGGACCTCAAAAGTTCATCTGTTCCAACCCTTCATGGGAAAGGGAGCCTGGATGAGATTATTGAGCACCCTGTCTAATCGCGCAACATAACATCCCTGAGCAGAAGACTGCGTTACGGTCCCATTACTAGTGCACAGAATTGACTGTTCATTTGAAAATGTTCCGTTAGGGCCCCCTGACAAAACTTTCTATAACCATATTTGTGGCTTAATAATCTGGGACTTGTTATTTCTTGACAAACATGTATGAGAACTGCTAGAGCCACATGGTTTGTTCCCTGTCACTGTGAATTGAATGCATGGTCTCAGCACGGTGGCTTTTCTTTGGATTGTCTATATCATCACAGCTCCTGTGTCACATGATCAGATACACATAAGCACGTAGTCCATACTGGCATTTGCAGGCATTTCTAGAGAGTTTACAACTTTGCATACACGATTCTTGAAGATGCCAATACAAAAGTCACTTTCTCTTTGCTTTAGTGTCACTTATTACATGGAAAAAATAAGTTAGAGCCATGTAATCTAAAAGCAGCTTTGTCTCCAGGCATTTCATGAACTGTCCATCCTGCAGTGCTACCAAATTTTCATAGCTGTTACAGGCAAGAAAGTTATGTTTCTAATAAAACTAGTGAGAAAAATAGTTAGGAGGAAGGGCATTGACCTAGGACTCTCTCTGCCTCTGTTCCCTCACCCATCCTATCGTAATTAAGCAAACTTCTGGAAGATTTGGTGGACTAAAGAGTCATTTGAAAACTGAGTAAAGATGTCAAGAGTTGTTCTTTTAAGCTTGTAACATCACAATTAGGTTTGTTTATATGATGCAGAAAGCCTGAGCTGGAGTCTAGTTTTGAGCTTTAATTTCCTTCCAGTTCAAATGGTCGAAATACTAAGGTCTCCAGGCACTCAGGGACCTCCTGATCTAGAGGAATTAATTCTGCCCCTAACTAAAGCTAATTCACCCCATATATAAGCTGAGAGGAGGCAGAGGAGAGCTGAGAGCCATTTGAAGGAGCTCTGCTCAGGCACTGGAGGGAGGCATGGGGAAAAGCAGCATACAGCCCCAGGGATCCTGCGAGCCCATGAGGAGCCAAGGGCAGCGACTGCAGGAACTGCCCTTGCATCCCTGTTCCCCAAGCTGAGCAAAAAGCCACCAGCCCAGCACAAGCCTCTTCAGCCAGTTCCGGGAACCACCTCTAAGGACTCATCCAATCCTGTGTGGGCCACTGAGCTGCAAGTGACAGTTTTCTATCCAATGCCTGTGCTTGACTGCAGGGACAATGGCAATCTTAAACCTATTATACATTTTTAATGTAGCTCTGGGTGGACTAAGAGGAAGTGTGGTCCCAATTCCAGAAATGTAGAGCACTGAATTGCATTTTGTAACAAGCACCATTGAGCAACCTGCCTCACTGCTGAGTAAATGGACTCAAAGAACCCTTTCTTGAAGACAGGAGCAAAAGCTTCTGATTAGGAAGAAATGTCTGCTGACTTGGCGTAACTCTCCCACCGCCCGCTCAGATTTTTAGGTCCTAAACTATGTGATATAGATGACCTAATGCTGGGCCAATTTCCGTGCATAGCCAAAACTGCCTCAGGGAAGGATCGTATCTAGTATTATTTATATTCATTTTTAGACAATTGTGCTGTAATGAATATTTTCACTATACCTAGTCAGTGGAGTTCCTTACCTGAAGAGTGCTTTTGCTAACCTATTCCTTAAAGAAGCTTTGGAGGAAGGTTCACTGCTGAAGATTTCTGTTTTCCTTGTGTAAATCTTAGTCATATCTCTTGGTAGTGAATTCATTCTGCATGTATTCTGAAAGCAGCCTTTGTAAAGCCCTATATAGTTTATTTGCAGTGTATGTTGTGAGAAAATTTCAATGGTTTTCAGTAGAAAATTTCAATGGACTTCAGAAATGGTCTAAAGCGTGAGGAAGGGGAGTTTAGAAATTGCATTCCATATTTGGGAACCAAAGCTTCTATGAGAGCTGTAAATATAGGAAATATATCTCAATAAGAAAACGTGTCTTAAAAGATAGTTAAGGTATAGAGAAGCATCAGAAATTCATAGCTCACATAATATATGGCTATAGCATAGTTGTTTTCACAGAGGTATTGATAGTTTTCAGTCTTTTGAGTTTGCCACCCATCTACTATGCAAGGTTTTATAAAAGACGTTTCCTTTAAAATGCAGTCGTCTTCTGAAATACGGGCTTGTGGAGTTCTGGACTCATTCTCATTCAGTGATTTCTGTATTTAGTATGTGTTAACTGTAAACAAAAGGCCTTTTTTTCCATTTGGTGTACCTGCAATTTGCACGCAGTCTTACATGTCTTTAACACCTATACAAATAAGTGTATGTATGTACAAATAAGACTCCCTGACACTGAGCAATCTGATTTTTTCTAAATTATGGCCCTGATTTCATTGATCTAAACCCCTTGTTGGTTTGGCTGCACTCAGTATCTAACAAGAAATTTGTAAGCATACCTGTTAATAAGAAACAGATATACACAAGTCTCCTCAGATCACTTTAACTGAAATAACAGAAATGATGAGCAAAATGCGTTCTTAATTATTCAATCAGAAAATTGTACTATATGCACCACAGGGAGCCAGACCCTGAGTGAAGCTGTCTAATGCTTACAGTGTAGTTTTTGAAAGCAGAGGCATATATAATTGAAATTACGTTTCAAGGGGACCTGTCATAGTATTTTTGGCATATGGAATAATATTCACTTAGTGAACAATTTGAAACCGCTGTCTCTTTCATCCCATTAAACATCCAGATGTTCAACATGTTTGTGTTCTTATTTGTAAAGTAGAGAAACACCATTGCCCTTGCAGAAGAAGATATAGAAATGGAAATGAGGTAGATATTTGCTGCCTGCATGCCAAGTATTTGCTGCCTATTTGTGGTGAGATGGCAATGCAAATATTTGCAAGCTATCATGTAGGGAGATTTACTTTCTACAAAATTTTTAGATGTCTGTATTAAATTATCAAAAAGAGCTGTTTTGTCATAAAATTTTATTTCCATATAGAGTATAAAAATAATACTACAACATGTGACCTCTAACTAAATGACAAATCTGTTATTAGGGTGATGGATATCTCAGGAGACTGGGATAAAACAGAAAACACCACTGATAGGCACAGTTCCAGCTGGAATTCAGCCAAGGCAGCAGTGATGGGAAATGGTGCATCATCAAATGGGAGATGATGGCTATCTGAGAAACAAGTTTTGTATCCTCAAATTCCTAAGTCATCTCCCCAGTTTTACAACTAATGCCTGTGGTAGCATCTCAGAGAAGATGCCAATGTTTGTAAAGATGCTGTTGATACACTATTCTCTCCTTTGTAAAAAGTGATCCTGCTACTTAAAAGTTAAGATGGAAAAGCTGGATTACATAAGAGAAACATAAAATCCCCAGCTCAGCTGGCCATCCTCTGAGAATGAATTAAGTAGCAGAGGAACAGTGAGAATCAAATTTTAGGATTGGAAAGTCCCCATCTTTCACATGCAAAAAACTATTATATTATATTATATTATATTATATTATATTATATTATAGTTGTTGAATGTGGTTTATATTTAGGTCTAGAAATGCCAGTAAATTGGATCTGTATAGTTGTCCTGGTTTCGGCAGGGATAGAGTTAATTTCTTTTCTAGTAGCTGG